>NW_027021256.1:0-5000 GCF_036884655.1 Musa acuminata AAA Group | reverse complement strand
CATTTCCCGGCGAACCGCAGTCTTGAGTATCGCTGCAGTTTTCGCAGCCATCTTCCGGCGAACTGCAGCCTCTACAATCCGCTGCAGCAAGCAGCAATCCACAGCAGCGAACCACAGTCTTGAGTATCGCTGCAGTTTTCGCGGCATCTTTCAGTGAACTGCAGCCTCTACAATCTGCTGCAGCAAGCAGCAATCCACAGCAGCTGCCGACAACTTTGGGCACTGTTGTAGATTGCCCAATCTGCTGCAGCAATCTATAGCAGCAGCCCCCTCCCTCATTCTCCACCTCTTCTAAAAAAAAAAAAAAATGTCTTCGTTCACTTTTTCTGATGTTTCAGTAGGGACTCCCACTTCTTGTTCTTTTACAGGGCTTATCTCCATCAATGCTGCCACGCTGATACCCTTTAAGTTATTAAAGGGTGGCAACTATGCGTCTTGGCGAGCTCAATTTTCTAATCTTTTATTTGGATACGATTTGCTAGGTTACATTGATGGCTCATCTTCTATTTCCTCTTCTAAACCTTTTGAAATTATATATACTGATGTTTGGGGTCCTGGTCCACTCTTATCTTTTGATAAGTTCCGATTTTATGTTATTTTCGTAGATCACTTCTCTAAGTACACATGGATATATCATCTTTCCCATAAATCTGACGTTTCTCGCATTTTTTCCATTTTCCAGAAGTTGGTCGAAATTTATTTTCAGTCTACCATTAAAACAATCTACTCTGATGGTGGTGGTGAATATCAAGCCCTGGCATCCCATCTCTCAGCTTGTGGCATTCAACATCTCAAGTCTCCCCCACATACTCAACTAGTTGGTTCTGCCGAACGCAAACATCGGCATATAGTAGAAATTGGACTCACACTTCTACATCAGGCTTCCATGCCTTCAACTTTTTGGACAGCAGCCTTTCAAACTGCTGTCTACCTAATTAATCGAATGCCTACACCAGTTCTACAATACCGGTCCCCCTTTGACACAATATTTCACAAACCCCCTAACCTTCGTAAACTCCGAGTGTTCGGTTGTTTATGTTATCCTTGGTTATGTCCCTATGCCTCTCATAAGTTAACATCCCGATCTATTCCTTGTGTCTTTATTGGTTACTCACTTGAACATAATGCTTTCCGCTGCTATAATCTCCACACTCACAAAATCTTCATATCACGTCACGTTGTCTTTGTTGAGTCTAACTTTCCTTTCCAAACCCTTCCATATCCTGCCATACAGACCACTTCACTATCTCACTGGGGTATACCTTCGGTCCAATCGGACGAGCCTCCCATGACTTCGTCTACTTCCTCCCCTCCTGATCCGCACTATATCACTCCAGTTCAACACTTGCCCGTTCCTACTCCACTCCACTCTTCCCCAATTGATGGGGCAATATGTTCCGAAACACAACCATCCTCTTTACCTCCTTCTTGCCCAAGTGCCCCTGCCGTGTCTCCATTTGACCCGACTTATGCCACAGATCCTCACCCAACATCACCTCTCAATCCTGTCGTCTCTAATCATCCTATGACCACTCGCTCTAAGCATGGTATTTTTAAACCTCGTCAGGTACTTAACCTACAAGCTATCATGAATTTCTCATCCCCCAACGTTGAACCCACCACCTTCACTCAAGCCCAAAAATCTCCACATTGGCGTACTGCCATGAGTGAGGAATATAATGCCCTCATCCATAATTCAACATGGGATCTCATTCCTTTCCATCCTTCACAAAACATCATCGGGTGTAAGTGGGTCTTTAGAATTAAGCGGAACCCAGATGGCTCTGTTGCCCGATATAAGGCATACCTGGTCGCCAAAGGGTTTCATCAATGACCTGGGGTTGATTTCACTGAGATGTTTAGTCCTGTTGTTAAACCCACTACAATCCGGCTCATCTTGAGTCTGGCTACCACTAAAGGCTGGCAATTACGACAATTGGATGTTAATAATGCCTTTCTACAGGGATCTCTATCCGAAGATGTTTTTATGCAACAACCCCCCGGTTTTACTCATCCTCAGTATCCACAGCATGTTTGCAAACTTCGGAAAGCCATTTATGGACTTCGTCAGGCTCCGAGAGCTTGGTACACTGAACTTAGCTCATTTTTGACTTCTGTCGGCTTTCTTAACTCCAAATCTGACACTTCGTTATTTCTGCGACATTATCATGGAAACACAATGTATATTCTGGTATATGTGGATGATATTATTGTCACAGGCAACAATCCCATCAGCATCCAAGCGTTCATCAAACAGTTGGCAGCTCGATTCTCGCTTAAGGATCTCGGACCCTTTAGCTACTTTCTGGGCGTCGAAGCTACCTTCACATCTTCCGGTCTCCTTTTATCACAACGTAAGTACATTCAAGATTTGTTATTAAAGACAAACATGGAGGATGCAAATACAGTTACAACCCCCATCTCTACTAGTGGTTCTCTCAAATTATCGGATGGAAGTCCTGCTACAGAACCCACTCAATACCGCCAAATTGTTGGCTCTTTACAATACTTGGCTCTCACGCGTCCAGACATCTCATTTGCTGTCAACAAATTATCACAGTTTATGCATCAACCATCTACTCTACACTGGTCTGCGGTCAAGAGACTTCTACGATATCTTAAAGGGACCCTAAATCATGGACTCTTTTTTCATAAACACTCTCCACTTTGTCTTCATGCGTTTGCCGATGCTGATTGGGTAGGTAACCTTGATGATAGAACATCCACATCAGGGTATATTATCTTCCTTGGTGCTCATCCAATCAGCTGGAGTTCTAAGAAGCAAAAGACAGTCGCTCGGTCTACAACTGAAGCTGAATACCGTGCCATTGCCGCTACTACTGCAGAACTCAATTGGATCACGAATCTACTCTAGGAACTCAACATCGATTCCACCCCTACAATATATTGTGATAACATTGGAGCTACCTATCTATGCGCTAATCCGGTATTCCACTCTCGCATGAAACATATTGCTATCGATTTCCACTTTGTACGCGATCAAGTTGTCCGCCGTCAACTTCGTGTTTCTCATGTTCATACGGCTGATCAATTGGCCGACTCATTTACGAAGCCTCTAGCTCGTAACTTTTTGCATTACATCAGTCCAAGATTGGCCTCCTTGATCGGAGCACCATCTTGCGGGGGCATGATAAGTAGGTGAGATTTCCCTAACTGTTTGAGGAAATCTCTCTACTCTGTTGAGGGAAATCCTCTAACCTGTTGAGGAAAATTCTCCCTTCTAACCTGTATAAAAGGAAGGAGGATATGTTAATAACAATCAACTTCTATCTATTTATTTTCTAACACCCTCTTCCTTTTGATATATACCAGCCAACCAGACCTCAGTTACGTATCCCTGCTCTCTTCCTCTGTACTTGGAACACAACGGGGAAGGAAGTCGAGCCTGAAGCAGAGCCATGCATTGGCTTCCGTGATGGTGTGTGCAAGTTCCTGGTTATTCTCTTGGGGTCTTCGCTCATCATGGCTTTGTCCTACCAACGGTTCTTGTACTCAGCTACAGCTGACACCTCCTCCTCCTCCGAGAATGCTGAGATTCTGGCCATGAACGCTTCGACAGGTACCTACCATATTTCGCGAAGCAATGCTTTTTCATTAGATCAAGTCCATCGAGGTCGTCGAATGCAATTCTTGAAACGGTGATGCATGCAGGACAATGTGATCTTTCTTCCGGAGAGTGGATCCCTGACTTTCGAGATCCAGCTTACAGCAACTCAACCTGCAGCTTCATGTCTCCTTTCCAAGACTGCTTGACGAACGGCCGGCCTGATACCGGCTATCTTCACTGGAGGTGGAAGCCACATGGCTGTGAGTTGCCTCGAATCGACGCAATCAAGTTCTTGAATCGTATGAGAAACAAATCCTTGGGATTTGTGGGTGATTCGATCTTCCGCAACCAGATGGAGTCATTGCTTTGCCTTCTCTCCGAGGTACTCCTACTGTAGCTACTCCTTAGTTTTAGCTTTCGAGACTTCAAATTCTCTGCTCCCTTCTCAGGTGGAAGAAGCTGTGCTGGTCTCCCATGACGAAACATTTCAGACTCAAACATGGCACCTGCCATCTCACAACGTCACAGTAGGGCTGATTTGGGCTCCTTTCCTGATCAAATCTACGCAAGCCATCTCCAAATACCACATCCAGCTTTATCTGGACGTCCTCGACGATACCTGGACGAGCCAATACCACAAGTACGACTACGTGATGCTTTCTGGTGGACAGTGGTTCCTCAAAGAAACCATATTCTGGGAGAACAACACAGTCGTCGGCTGCCACTACTGCGCCGGGAATAACCTGAGGGAACTCGGCATGGACTACTCTTATCGGAGAGCACTCCGATCTGTGTTCGACTTCGTGAGCAGCTCAGACCACAAGCCCCTGGTGGTTCTCAGGTCCTGGACTCCCTCCCACTTCGAGCACGGGATGTGGTACAGTGGGGGGATCTGCAACAGAACGAAGCCTTTCAAGGAGAGTGAGTACACTGCTGACCCAGTGGGTGTTGTGATGAGGGATGTGGAGGAGGAGGGGTTCCAGGAAGGGGTGAGGAGTGGGCTGAGGCTGAGACTGCTTGACACTTACCATCTCTCTGCTCTGAGGCCAGATGGGCATCCAGGACCCTACAGGAGATTCCACCCGGACATCAGCAAGAAGCCACAGAACGACTGCCTTCACTGGTGCTTGCCTGGGATAGTTGATACCTGGAATGACATGCTCATGGAGATTCTGATGGGCGAGGAAGAACTGATGTCTGCTCTCTGATCGTACCAAGTGCGCACTGATGTTGTGAAGATGATTCTCTGAGGTTTGGATAGTGGAATAAGATAATATGTGATTTTTATGTGCCAACGGGTGTTGTGTTCCTTCTTCTTCTTCTTCTTCTTCTTCTTCACCTCTTTCGTTCTTTTGAATGATGTCAATGGAATAGCTTATGCATTCTAATGTTGTCAATAAGATTTCAGTGCCATTTTGGATATTGGAGTCAA
>NW_027021255.1:22500-30031 GCF_036884655.1 Musa acuminata AAA Group | reverse complement strand
GAGGGTCAGTATAAATGATCTTTCCCTCGTGTTCGGCTATAGCGGAAACCCCCGAATCCGAGCCGTTTGGCGTTCCAGTCCAGTTCCAACAATGCACCTCTCGGACTGAGAAAGCGGAACTGCTTGGCGCTGCATATTAGAACTCATTAAAGCCCGATTCGCATCATTATGCTCGATAAAAGGAATGAGGGAAGCTCCAATAGAAAAAATATTGGAAGGGAAAAATACTTCTAAGATGAATCTGTTCCCATGCAATAGTCAGGAACTCTTGACGGTATCGGGCTGGAACAACCTGTTCTTCCTGAATACCCCGATTCAAGGCCAAAGAATTTCCCGCTGCTACCATATAATATTCATCTCTATTTGGTGATAAATAAACTATCTGTGCCTCTTTTGATCTTTCAGATATTTCATAAAATGGACTCTCTATAGATCCCCAATGGCCAATCCTCACATGAATGGCTAAGGATCCAATAAGTCCAACATTGATTCCTTCGGACGTGTCAATTGGACAAATACGTCCATAGTGGCTAGGATGAATATCTCGTATCCGAAAACTAGCAGTTCGCCCCGTCAATCCTCCAGGACCCAAATAACTCAATTTTCGCCCATGAACGATTTGTGTCAATGGATTAGTTCGATCCAAAACTTGAGATAAAGGATGTAGGCCAAAAAACGATTCATAAGTGGTTGTTAATGAAGTTGAAGTTACCAAATTTTGAGGAGTCGGTATCAATTTATGCCGAATTGCTCCACATATAGTTCCTCGAACCGCATTTTCTAAACGAACAAGAGCCAGTCCGAATTGATCCTGTAACAGATCCGCTATAGAACGAATCCGTTTATTTTTCAAGTGATTCATATCGTCAAGTGTACCCATTCCAAATTTAATTCCGATCAAATGATCCGCAGCAGCCAATACATCTCGTGGTAATAAAAATGTATTGTTCTGAGGTATATCAAGATTCAGTCTCCGGTTCATATTTCGTCGACCAATCCTTCCTAATTCACATCTTTGTTGAAAAAATTTCTTTTGTAATTCTTTACATAAAGACTCAGAAAATACCGGATCCCCGCCTACACAAGCAAATTGTTGATAAAATTCCAAAATAGCATTTTCTTTTGACCCAATCTTTTTTTTCTCCTTATCATTCGGGAAAGACAAGAAAATTTCAGGGTAACAAACATTATCTAGAATTTCTCTTAGATTCGAACCCATAGCTGATGATAGAATTAGAATAGATATTTTTTGTTTCCTACTTACACGGGCCCATATCCTTGCTTTTCTATCAATTTCTAATTCCGATCTTCCTCCCCAATCTGATATTATTGTGCTGGTATAGACAGAAATTCCGTTATGGTCCAATTCTGAACGGTAGTAAATACCAGGACTTTGCAATATTTGATTGATCACAATTCTGTATATTCCATTTACTATAAAGGTTCCCAGGGAATTCATTAGGGGAATGTTTCCAATAAAAACGGTTTGTTCTTGCATATCTCTACCGGTTTTCCAAATTAATCCCGCGGGTACATATAATTCAGAAGAATATGTGAGTGATTCATACACAGCATCTCTTTCGTTTATCAAGGGTTCTACCAATTGATATCTTTCCACAAATAATTTAAATTCAATTTCTTGATCTGTATCTTCAATTTTTGGAAACTTATGAAATTCTTCCGTCAAGCCCTCATTAATGAACCTACAAAATCCCTCAAATTGGATCTGACTAAATCCAGGTATTGTGGACATTCCCTCATTTCCATCATTCCGGAGCATCTTAATCTTAAGTTTCCTGTTTATTGAAAAATCCCATTATTAGCTCACTATTTATCGAACCATACGGATCGATCTAGCAATGATGGAATGTATATTCTGTTTACTGAATCACATGAAATTTTAGCCAACTCCATATACCATATATGTATTTCATACGTATGAACGGAAATGAGACAGAGGAATGAAGAGCATTTTCGACGCAAGTTCGAATTTGCGACAGGTACAACAGGAACAATATAGAGTTTCCCTTTTTAGCATACTTAATTTTATTTGAGTTTCATTTCATGTTCAAAAAAAATTTCGAATTATTTTTTTGCTAGTAGAATATATAGAATATGATTGAATTGCGTAATAGGAGTAATATTTATTAAGTGCATGCCAATATAGCTATCTACCTGTCCGCATATCACATCTTTTATCGTAATTTCACTTGTGGCAACAGAAGTCAGGTCGCACTATATCATAATTCCTATTTTTTCTATTGCATATAGAAAATGAAAAAAGAAGGCACGACGATTCTCTATAGGGATATGGGATATGTACATAAGAGCGGTATCTGTGTAACAATTTCTGTTTTGAGGTTTACATATACACATATATATTGTTATAATTTATATTGTTATAATTGAAATTGAAAAAGATTGATTATTGAAAATAATTGATACTGAATTAGTCATAAATCAATTTGATTTTGTTATGCCATTAAGGAAACGCAACAATTTGAGATACAAATTGAAGAACCTTTCGCTAATTCAAAACAACAAAACAAATAGTTAATGGTTCCAATTTGCCCTGAATTTTTCAGTCTTTGACCAGAAATCTATTTTTTATCTTATTTGGATCGAATTTGGTTTGGCGACATGGCCAAGTGGTAAGGCGGGGGACTGCAAATCCTTTATCCCCAGTTCAAATCTGGGTGTCGCCTGATCAACAAAAAACTTGGGATTTCTTATTCTGCTGATTTAACTCGACGAATTCTGTCCCCGGAGAAGGAGAGGCAAAAGGATAAGCCTATCGATACTTTATTTTTAGAATCTGTAGTTCTATAAAGAAAGTCAATTTTTTTAAAGAAAGTCAATTTTTTTCTAAAAATCCGGGCTTTGGGTGTGGCCCAAACCGGTACAAATAGGGATGAAGTAAGCCTTACTTATTAATATGATTATGATTTTAATATGATTATGATTGGTTCGGACATTTATTTTATAAGTAGAATAAATAAATAGTGAAAGTAAATTCTGGGATTCAAAACTACGAAAGTAAGAGGTCGGAAATCTTGGTATCCAAAGGTTCCTAAAGGACACTCCATTTTTGCTACTAGGATTGAAGAAGAGATTGTACGAAAGACTATCAAGAATTCCTAATTATTTTACACTACCACCGTTGTGTCTACTGACTCTGTCTGGAATTCGATTGGATAGGCTGATGGGAAATCAATTTAGAAGTTGTGGAAAGGACTGAAGATACTTTGTATCCAGACTCACGAGAGTCTCTGAGTACTCAAACATTCAATCAGGATAGTTGGTCGGCTCTTATTGAGTAAAGAGTAAAAGTAAAAGTTGAAGAAACAAAAAAATTTCTTTGCCCGTGTAGGAATTTCTTTGCCCGTGTAAGATAGGGGGATTACGAAAAAAAGAAAGAATGTATGTAATACTGGTGATGGTGTCTCCCCATTCTTTCACAAAAAAAACAGTAAGGCTTAGATCAAATAGGAAATAGAGGTATCTGATAGATAGTTATCTATCTTGATGGTATATTTTGATGTCTTTTGCTTATGAAAAAGGGTAACAAACAATAGGTCTTAGTACTCCTACATGTTCCATTGGGATAGGAGTATTCCTTTGTTATTTCATTTTCCGAGAAAAGGTGTGTGTATTGTATTTATGCTTAATGCTTCCCGATTCTACCAGAAATCTTATAATCTTGTTACGAGTAGATTCATTGGATTGGTTCATCAATAGCCTTAAGTTAAGTCAGAATTCCATTTTGACTCTGCGCCATTGATTCCACTATGATTATTGATCAATAATGGAATAATTCCTTCATAGAGATAGGAGACATAATTTATATGGATATAGTAAGTCTCGCTTGGGCTGCTTTAATGGTAGTCTTTACATTTTCCCTCTCACTCGTAGTATGGGGAAGGAGTGGACTCTAGGGGTACTACTAATCGAGTAATCGATTGAGTAATTGAATTCTATCAATTGTTTAATTGATCGTTTTGCAAAGCTTTAAAAAAAGAATGTCTCTGTTTCAAAATTATACTGAAATACAGTAATGAATAAGAAAATACAATAATGAATAATAACCATTCGATCAAAGAATGAATGATTACTATAGTTGTATTTCGAAACCTAAATCTACGCATGATAGGAAATTTTTTCCAACCGAATTCTTCCTAAATATTCTATTTTGATAAACCAGCTCTTACCAGAATTATGGATATTACAAAAAGAAAAAATCTGAAATTGGTTTTTTCTTTTTTTCTTTATTTGTTTCCCTCTTTCTTTACTTTTACTGTTCTAAGAGAAGAGAAAGCCGTTCCGCTATTCTAATTATATTAGATTACGACAATACATACTTTCTATTGGAAATGACTAGTTGTTGTCCAAAGAGGTTCTACACATAATAAGATTAGATCTTTCTTCCGTTGAGCGATCCACATATCGCGCATTTCACCTTTTTTTTAGACTCCTAGAGATTTTTTTATGCTTTTTTTGACTCATCTCATGTCATGTTTAAGCATAAAAAATTGGGAAGGTCTACTCTATTAATCTACTTCTTTTTCAAATCTGAAGAAGTTATCATGGAATAGAACTCCGCAGATCATCTGTTAATAGATCAAGCAATGACTTCTTGAGATGGGAAATCTAAAAAAAGAAAAAGATTCTTTTCTTTGGTTTCGTTTTCTTTTATCTTTTTTTTTATTTAATTTATAGTAGAATATGCCCATACTCTTTTTGTCTTGCTCCATTGATTCCTTTGATAGATCTCGGGACCTATACCTATATATATATAAATTCTAAGAAAGCCAGGAATTAGAAGAGTTGGTCTTCAATTATTTTGAATTGATCGAAATCCACACAAGTAAATGTAGCCAAAAAAATAATAGAATTGGACTGTTATTTTGATGTACTATTTAGATATACATCTAATCTATGTACATACATATTGTATATTGACCTAGATATAGGCTTTCTCTATATAAAAGCCTATATCTGTATACAGTACAACTTTCTATGAAAATCATTAATAGGATAATAAATACTATACCATACTATCTCGGCTCAGATACTACTATCTCAGATACTTATTATCTCAGATACTTATGATTCCAGACAGATCATTTCATTTAAGACTTGGAGTTTGAATCCGTTTCTTTCATTTATTCAATCATTGATAAGAACTAATAAATCAAGTTTCAGTCAAATTAATCATTTTGACTGACTGTTTTTACGTAGATGATAAGTAAAAAGGCAGTAGGAACTAGAATGAACAGTGCAGTAGCAATAAATGCGAGAATATTTACTTCCATAATCTCATTGTTTTTTTACTTCGCAATAACTCGGGATCTAATCCCATAGAGATGAGAAATTTGATTCCTGTAAATTCAATGGGATGAATTGCATCCTGATGATACTGAATCGGATCAATATTATGAATAACAATATCTGATCTATCAAATCGATTCATCGTCGAGAATTGAATAGTATAACATAGGAAGATCCTTTATCCATACTAAATCTGAAATGGGATTCCTGATCCAATAAAGAATCCCATTGAATTTTCATCCTTTTCCACTTTTTCTTTTCTATAAATAACCCTACCGTCTTCCTTATATACTCCTCCTTCGTTATACTTATACATACAATTATGTACATACAATTATGAGGTATTATATGACTGGTATTCTATGAATCACACACAGATCCAAAGAGTAGAAGTGAGATGGAAAAAGGACGGGTTAAGTATAAAAGATCTAATATATATTCCAACAAATTTAATAAAAAGGAACGTTGCTTGGTCTTTTCTTTTATTTGATTAGTATCTCTTTCTTCGATTGGGACTGGAAGGCATACATCAAAAATTCAGTGTGCAATTTAAATGAGAATGAGATAGATTGTTTCCAATTAGTCATTGAGGATACACAAACAAAGTCGAAGCTAAAAAGGGTTGTCGTTTAACCTGACAAGTACTCTGTCGAGGTAATTATGTTAAGTTCATTATGTATTGTACAATAAACGAATACAATTTGCGTATGTACTCTCGGTAAAAATAGGAGCACTCTATTCTATTTCATTTATCAAGAAAATCGAAAAAGAAAGTCAGACGAGTATCTCTTAAAATACTAAATATAGGAATACCACCGATTGTACGAATCTATATATGTTATGTCTCTCCCTTATCACTCGGCACTAGTGGAAGAAATGGAAATTCCTGTATTTGTCTGATGATAAATGCGAAATGAAAAACAAAAGAAATAAGGATCTCCACTGGGGATTAGATCTTGCCCCCTGTCTCCTTTTTCACGGAAAATAGATAAATTCATTTCTCCATTCATCGGTCGGATCCTAGTTCGGGACTGACGGGGCTCGAACCCGCAGCTTCCGCCTTGACAGGGCGGTGCTCTGACCAATTGAACTACAATCCCAGCGAGGTGTATGGTATACATATTCTTAATGGTTTCAGAAAAACATTTTCTTCGTCGCGTTGTAACAGAGACACGAATGATATACTAACTGATATCATATACACATAGAACACATAGATATGGACTATAGTGAAAGTGACACGGATTACTAGTAACCTGTGTTTATTTTATTTTATTGCCAAAAATAGATAATCAACCTTTCATTGAGAAAAAACGATTTTTCCTTTCATAATCTTTGCTTTGATTAAGTATTATGAATCTAGATCGTTAGAAAGAAAAGATCAGAACGAATGAGAAAAACATGGATAGAGAAACAAAAATGGACTCTTTCTCTTTTACGGATCAGGTATTTTTGTTTCTGGGGGACAAATTGGTTATATCATTGGTTATATCATATTCATGGAGCGGCGAATTTTTGGGCCGAGCTGGATTTGAACCAGCGTAGACATATCGCCAACGAATTTACAGTCCGTCCCCATTAACCGCTCGGGCATCGACCCAGGAAGAATTCCTTCTAGGCTTATTGATAATCCATGATCAACTTCCTTTCGTAGTACCCCCAGGGGAAGTCGAATCCCCGCTGCCTCCTTGAAAGAGAGATGTCCTGAACCACTAGACGATAGGGGCATATCCGCCCAACTGTCATCATACTATGATGATAGTATGAGTAGTTTTTTGGAATTGTCAATATAATCTAATGATATGACTAGATCTGAACACTCTTTTCTACTTTTATGTTATGATTCCATAGAATTTTGTTTTGGATTTGATGGTTCATGAATGAACCATCCCATACTATTTTATATAGCGAAAGGAGGTACAGGACTCCGTCAGTTCAGGCAGTGATTGGTCCGACAGAACAGAAAAGGGGGTAGAACCCCACTTAATTTCTTTTCTTCAATTTTAACTCATTAATTTTAACTTAACTCATTGCTTCGTTCATTGTTCAGATAAAATATGCCTATCACTATCTCACATTAAGTCAGAAAATTAAAAAACGATAGAAATTTTCCTTTTTTCTTTTTTATTTTTTTATAAGAATTCGGTTCAGGGTACGAATACCCTCATCACATGATTCAAGAAAATCTATCGAATCTATGTCG
>NW_027021255.1:12500-17500 GCF_036884655.1 Musa acuminata AAA Group | reverse complement strand
AACTACCCCCCCTAATGCTAACTACCCCCCCCCAAAAAAATAGTTATTAATTAGAATTACACCTAAAAAGATCTTTTTTTTTTTACAAAAAAATGTTGCGGAGACAGGATTTGAACCCGTGACCTCAAGGTTATGAGCCTTGCGAGCTACCAAACTGCTCTACTCCGCGCTGAAGAACCGGGAACTTATGTACGAAGAAAGATTGGATACGCCCCTCTACCATATCCGTACAAATAGAATAGTCTATTTATACAGAATGGTAAAGAGGGCTCCTCTATCTTCTATGATAATAGATCATAGAGATTCATACAAAAGATCATAGAGATTCATACAAATACGAAAGGATATTTTTCTCTTTACCAACTTGATCTTATTGCGCCCGGTAACAAACATGCATGAAACATTTCTCGAAGTATGTGTCCGGATAGCCCAAAGTCTCGATAGTTAGCTCTAGGTCTTCCAGTCAAAAAACAACGTCGATGGAGACGTATAGGTGCACTATTACGTGGTGGGGATTGCAATTTTCCATGAATTTCCCATTTTTCACTCAATGATGGAACTTTGCTTATTTTTTTTTTTGAGGATCGACGAATCAAATGATATTTCTGTTCCAATTTCTGCCGCTTCTTCTCCCTCTGAATCAAACTTTTTCTTGCCATAATATAATGTTCAGTTCCTATTATTATCAATGATACAGTTCGGATCCTAGATGTAAAAATATAAGAAGGTAGATCCTCCCTCTCCATCGAAACAAATGAGATTGTTGCTGATACAGTACATAAAAAAAATAATAAATAACTAAATTAAAATTAACCAAATTTTCCTGATGTAGAGGCAATCAAGAAAGCTGCATAAGTGAATATATAGCCTACGGAAAAGTGGGCTAATCCAACCAATCTTGCTTGCACAATGGAAAGAGCCACTGGCTTATCTCTCCATCGAATCAAATTAGCCAAAGGTGTGCGTTCATGAGCCCATGCTAAAGTTTCAATCAATTCCTGCCAATATCCGCGCCAAGAAATTAAAAACATAAATCCAGTAGCCCAAACAAGATGTCCAAATAAGAACATCCACGCCCATACGGATAAACTATTCATACCAAAAGGATTATATCCATTGATAAGTTGTGAAGAGTTTAACCATAGATAATCTCTTAACCATCCCATTAAATAAGTGGAAGATTCATTAAATTGTGAAACGTTACCCTGCCATAAAGTGATGTGTTTCCAATGCCAATAAAAAGTAACCCACCCAATGGTATTTAACATCCAGAAAACTGCCAAATAAAATGCGTCCCAAGCAGAAATATCACAAGTACCGCCGCGTCCTGGGCCGTCGCAAGGAAAACTATAACCGAAATCCTTTTTATCTGGCATTAACTTGGAACCACGTGCATCTAAAGCACCTTTTACTAAAATCAGTGTAGTTGTATGCAAACCTAGAGCAATAGCATGATGAACCAAGAAGTCCCCAGGACCTATTGTTAAGAAGAGTGAATTACTATTCTCATTAACAGCATTCAACCAGCCCGGTAACCATATGCTTCGACCTGCATTGAATGCTGGGCCATTCGTTGAAGATAAGAGTACATCGAACCCATATGAAGTCTTACCATGAGCGGATTGTATCCATTGGGCAAATATAGGTTCAATCAAGATTTGTTTTTCCGGAGTACCAAAAGCGAGCATAACATCGTTATGAACATAAAGGCCCAAGGTATGGAACCCAAGAAACAGGCTGGCCCAACTTAAATGAGATATGATAGCTTCTTTGTGGTCTAACATTCTTGCCAATACATTATCCTCATTCTGTTCTGGATTGTAATCTCTAATGAAGAATATAGCTCCATGAGCAAAGGCTCCTGTCATGATAAACCCTGCGATGTATTGGTGATGAGTATATAACGCAGCTTGAGTAGTAAAGTCTTGTGCTATGAATGCATAAGCAGGTAAAGAGTACATGTGTTGAGCTACTAAGGAAGTAATAACCCCTAAAGAGGCTAGAGCAAGACCTAATTGAAAATGAAGCGAATTATTGATTGTGTCATAAAGACCCTTATGCCCACGCCCTAATCGACCCCCTGGAGGAATATGTGTTTCTAAAAGATCTTTGATACTGTGCCCAATCCCGAAGTTAGTTCTATACATATGACCAGCGATCAGGAAAATAAATGCAATAGCTAAATGATGATGAGCAATATCGGTCAGCCATAAACTTTGCGTTTGTGGATGAAATCCACCGAGAAGGGTTAGAATGGCAGTTCCTGTTCCTTGGGAAGTACCAAATAAATGGCTACTCGAATCAGGGTTTTGGGCATAAAGATTCCACTGACCCGTAAAAAGTGGTCCCAACCCTTGAGGATAGGGTAATACATCTAAAAAATTATTCCATCTGACGTACTGTCCCCTGGATCCTGGAATAGCGACATGAACTAAATGTCCTGTCCAAGCCAAAGAACTCACTCCGAAAAGTCCTGACAAATGATGATTTAGACGAGATTCGGCATTTTTGAACCACGAAACGCTTGGTTTCCATTTTGGTTGTAAGTGTAACCAACCCGCTATTAAGGATATAGCAGAAAGAAATAATAGAAAAAGAGCTCCAGTATAAAGATCTTCATTAGTGCGTAATCCGATTGTATACCACCACTGATAAACGCCGGAATAAGCGATATTCACTGGACCGGTAGCACCTCCTCGAGTAAAGGCTTCTACAGCTGGTTGACCAAAATGAGGATCCCAAATTGCATGAGCAATAGGTCTTACATGTAAAGGGTCTTGTATCCATGACTCAAAATTTCCTTGCCAAGCTACATGAAAGAGATTTCCGGACGTCCACAGAAAGATTATTGCTAATTGCCCAAAGTGAGAAGCAAAAATGTTCTGATAAAGACGTTCCTCAGTAATATCATCATGACTCTCGAAGTCATGTGCGGTAGCAATACCAAACCAAATACGACGAGTAGTGGGGTCCTGAGCTAAGCCTTGGCTAAACCTCGGAAATCTTAATGCCATAATGCCTTTCAAATCCTCCTAGCCATTATCCTACTGCAATAATTCTTGCTAAGAAGAATGCCCATGTTGTGGCAATTCCACCCAGAAGGTAATGGGTTACTCCTACAGCACGTCCTTGTACAATGCTCAAGGCTCTAGGCTGAGTAGCAGGAGCAACTTTTAATTTGTTATGAGCCCAAACGATGGATTCAATGAGTTCTTGCCAATAACCACGGCCACTGAATAGAAACATTAAACTGAAAGCCCAGACAAAATGAGCACCTAAGAAAAAGAGACCATATGCAGATAATGAAGAACCATAAGACTGAATTACCTGAGATGCCTGTGCCCATAAGAAATCTCGAAGCCACCCATTAATAGTAATGGAACTCTGCGCAAAGTTTCCTCCTGTAATATGAGTTACTACCCCTTGATCACTTATAGTACCCCAAACATCCGACTGCATTTTCCAACTGAAATGGAAAATAACTACGGAAATCGCATTGTACATCCAGAATAGACCTAAGAAGACATGATCCCAGGCAGATACTTGACATGTCCCCCCTCTTCCAGGTCCATCACAAGGAAAACGAAAACCAAGATTTGCTTTATCAGGTATCAAACGGGAACTGCGAGCAAATAGAACACCTTTCAGTAGTATCAATACAGTCACGTGGATCGTAAATGCATGAATATGATGGACTAAGAAGTCTGCGGTTCCTAATGGAATAGGTAACAAAGCTACTTTGCCGCCTACTGCTACCAACTCACCACCTCCCCAAGTTAAGCTGGTACTTGCTGTTGCACCAGGAGCTGTTATGCCGGGTGCTAAAGCATGGGTGTTTTGTACCCATTGAGCAAAGATGGGTTGTAATTGTATAGCGGTATCTGAAAACATATCTTGTGGACGCCCTAAAGCGCTCATGGTATCATTATGAATATACAAGCCAAAACTGTGAAAACCCAGAAATATACATGCCCAGTTAAGATGTGATATGATTGCATCGCGGTGTCTAAGGACACGATCTAATAGATCGTTGTATCGAGTAGTTGGATCGTAATCTCTTACCATAAAAATTGCTGCATGTGCAGCAGCACCAACTATGAGAAACCCACCGATCCACATGTGATGTGTGAACAACGAAAGTTGTGTACCATAGTCAATAGCTAGGTATGGATAGGGAGGCATGGAATACATATGGTGAGCTACAATAATGGTTAAAGAGCCTAACATAGCCAGGTTAAGAGATAATTGAGCATGCCACGACGTTGTTAGGATTTCATAGAGTCCTTTATGGCCCTGGCCTGTAAATGGACCTTTATGAGCCTCTAAAATGTCTTTAATGCTATGACCAATGCCCCAGTTGGTTCTATACATATGACCAGCGATCAGGAAAAGAATTGCAATAGCTAAATGATGGTGTGCAATATCGGTCAGCCATAGACCACCTGTTATTGGGTCCAATCCTCCGCGAAAAGTAAGAAATTCCGCGTATTTTGACCAATTCAAGGTGAAAAAGGGGGTTGCTCCCTCGGCAAAACTGGGATAAAGTTGAGCCAAAAGGTCCCGATTCAAGATAAATTCATGAGGAAGCGGTATCTCTTTAGGATCAACTCCAGCGTCGAGAAATTGGTTAATCGGTAAAGATACATGGATTTGGTGTCCCGCCCAAGAAAGAGACCCAAGTCCTAGTAACCCCGCTAAGTGGTGATTTAACATAGATTCTACATCTTGGAACCAAGCCAATTTGGGGGCGGCTTTGTGATAATGGAACCAACCAGCAAAAAGCATTAACGATGCAAAGACCAATGCGCCAATGGCGGTACAATAGAGTTGTAATTCACTAGTTATTCCAGATGCTCGCCAAATCTGAAAAAACCCGGAGGTTATTTGTATTCCTCGGAAACCTCCACCCACATCACCATTCAATATTTCTTGACCTACTATTGGCCAAACTACCTGGGCACTGGGTGCAATGTGAGTAGGATCACTTAGCCATGCTTCAT
>NW_027021255.1:0-7500 GCF_036884655.1 Musa acuminata AAA Group | reverse complement strand
TATACTATAACTATATAACTATATAGTATAGTATAGTTCTATATAGTTATATAGTATACTTCTAAACTATATACTATAACTAACTATAATAATAATTCTGACTATTCTTCTGACTATTCTAACTATATCTAACTATAATATACAACATAATGTATTTATTTATATATTTATATTTTATATATTTATATTATGTTAATTATAGCTATAGCGAATCGGTCCTAAGATAAAAAAAAAGATAAGGATAAAGATACAATCTAAATGAAAATGAGACATTCCTCTGGTTTGATTCGGAAAAGGAGGAGATAGGACAAAAAAAAAGAAGAATGAATATCGACCGTTCCACTATTCCAAATCGCACTGTAAAAATGAAAGGGAGGGAGAAACATATATATGTTGGATATATCTATCCATATTGAATTGCGGATACATCAATGATAGAATCATTTCTGATTGAAACAAGGTTCATTCAATATAAATGAACTGATGGGGGATAGCCAAAAAAATCAAACAGCAGCATACACTTTTTCAATATAGAAATCATTATCTAACGAATTCAACGGGTCCAAACAAACAAAATAAATGAAAAGGATAGTTGGAATTCCAACTAGGTCTTGGTATCAAAGGGGATATGGCGAAATCGGTAGACGCTACGGACTTGATTGGATTGAGCCTTAGTATGGAAACCTGCTAAGTGGTAACTTCCAAATTCAGAGAAACCCTGGAATTAAAAATGGGCAATCCTGAGCCAAATCCTTATTTTGAGAAAACAAAGGTTTATAAAACTAGAATTTAAAAGGATAGGTGCAGAGACTCAATGGAAGCTGTTCTAACGAATGGAGTTGACTACGTTTTGTTGGTAGCAGGAATCCGTCTATAAAAATTACAGAAAAGATGGTCCTATATACCTAATACGTATGTATACATACTGCCATATCAAACGATTAATCATGACCCGAATCTATTATATTATAATTATATATAATTATAATATGAAAAATTCAGAGTTATTATGAATCCATTTCAATGGAAGTTGAAGGAAGAATCGAATATTCAATTATGAAATCATTCATTCCAGAGTTTGATAGATCTTTTGAAAAACTGATTAATCGGACGAGAATAAAGAGAGAGTCCCATTCTACATGTCAATACCGACAACAATGAAATTTATAGTAAGAGGAAAATCCGTCGACTTTTTAAATCGTGAGGGTTCAAGTCCCTCTATCCCCAATAAAAAGCCTATTTTACTTCCTAAGTATTTATCCTCTTCTTTTTTTTCATCAGTGGTTCAGTTCAAACAAAATTCACTATCTTTCTCATTCACTCTACTCTTTCACAAACGGATCCGAACTAAAATCCTTGGATCTTATCCCAATTTGGATAGAACCTGTACAAATGAACATATATGGGCAAAGAATCTCTATTATTGAATCATTCACAGTCCATATCATTATCCTTACACTTACTTGTCAAATTTTTTACTACTTTTTAGTCCCTTTAATTAACATAGACACAAGTACTCTACTAGGATGATGCACGGGAAATGGTCGGGATAGCTCAGTTGGTAGAGCAGAGGACTGAAAATCCTCGTGTCACCAGTTCAAATCTGGTTCCTGACACGTAAATAATGTATCGGATAGATATTCATACAAATTAATCGAGATAGATCGGGCGTTAATAGTCTAGAGCATGATACGTATTTACTCATCTAGATGTTACATATTTACTCATCTATTACATATATTTACTCATCTATTACATATTTACTCATCTAGATATATATATATATATATACCTCCCCTTGGGGGGATTGGTTACATATTTACTCATCTAGATGTATATATATATATACCTCCCCTTGGGGGGATTGGTAAAAAATATATGTATGGATGGTTATGGTAAAGAACAAAGTGAGATTATGCTCCCGTCTCTTTTTTCTTTCTTGTTTCTTCATACTGTGCTTTCTCTCATTCAAAAAGAATATTAAGTCTTCATCTATATTCAAAATAAAAATAAATAAGTAAAAGTAAAAAAAAACTTAAAAGTCGAGAGGAGTTAAAAGATAGCAATAGACAGAATGCACTTCAGACACAGTACAAATAAAATCCAATCCCTTTTCATTTCTTCATTTCATATTTTTGACATTTATTCCATTTCTTCACTCTTGCTTACGTTACTTTCCGAGGTCCATCTACATCTAAGTAAGTTATGTGCGCGGTACAAAGTTCATAGTGCAGAACTCTTTTGATTCATCCCATTGTTTCTGCTCATACGAAATGGATATGATCTATTCCAAATTTTGGAATATAAATGAAGTTTTTTTTAGGTTATCCATAATACGAATTAAAGTCCGGTTACTTTCTTTCATCTAGAACGGAACGTAAAAATATTCCTTCACTTGAAAGAAATCTGGAATCGTGTCATAGTCGTATTAAGTAAACATTAATTTCTTATCATTTAATGAGCATCTTGTATTTCATAGAAATTGGGGGTAATATAGTCCTTACGTAGGGGCCAACCTATCCAACTTTCCGGCATCAAAATACGTTTAAGGCGTGGATGATTATCATAAGAGATTCCCAACATATCATAAGATTCGCGTTCTTGAAAATCAGCACTTCTCCAAATCCAGAAAACAGACGGGATTCTAGGATTATTCCTTGGGGCAATACTTTTATGCATACCTCTTCTGGTTTAGCTATACCATACTGTATTCTCGTAAGATGATACACACTGGCTAAAAATCCGCCTGGTGCTACATCATAGGCACACTGGGAGCGTAAATAATTGTAACCATATACATATGAAATGACAGCAATGGAATCCCAATCCTCGGTTTTTATTTGTAAAGTTTCTATTCCTCGGCAATCAAAGCCCAAAGATCTATGAACTAAATCATGGTTGACTAACCAATCAGATAAACGATCCTGCTGCATCTTCTTGATCTCTCCCACATTTGTATTTGTATGAGTATTTCAATTTACAATGAAATTTTTAAAGATTGACCCTTTCTTTCTTATTCTGCACAAAAGAACCTTACCTTGTCTGATTCACTAATTCATGGGGAGATACTGAACTTTTGGATTTGAAAAATGTTTCAGAAGGTATCTCTGAAGTAGATGGTGATTGATAGAGCAATTCTTGATCATAATTTCCAGTATGAGTACTGCGTCTAACACAAAACTTGTGATTGGTAGTAAAACATCGATTTTCCTGTTGAGACACAGTTCTATCTTCAAAGATTTCTCGAGATATTTTCTTACGAAGTTTCGTTATAGCATCTATAACCGCCTCTGGTTTAGGTGGGCAGCCCGGCAAATAGACATCGACAGGAATTAGCTTATCGACTCCACGAACAGTACTCATAAGAATCAGTACTGAACATCCCTCCTGTAATAGTACAAGCTCCCATAGCAATGACATATTTTGGTTCAGGCATTTGCTCATATAATCTTACTAAAGAAGGAGCCATTTTCATTGTTACTGTGCCGGCTGTTAAAATTAGGTCTGCTTGTCTAGGACTCGATCTTGGTACCAATCCATAACGATCAAAGTCGAATCGCGAGCCTATTAATGAAGCAAATTCAATGAAACAACAACTGGTACCGTATAGAAGCGGCCATAAACTGGAAAGTCTTGACCAATTCGAAAGATCATTCAATGTAGTTGAAATAACTGAATTGGTAATTGTTTTGTCAACTAAGGGAAACTCAATCAAATTCATAACTGTCTCAATGTAATCTTTTCCTTCATTTTTATTTTGATTGTCTGAATATTCAGTTAAGACCATTCCAATGCTCCTTTCGCCATGCATAAACTGAACCAACAATTGGGATAAGCACAAAAATTAAAGCTTCGATAAATACAGATACACCCAATACATCGAAACTCATTGCCCATGGATAAAGAAAGACCGTTTCAACATCAAAAACAACAAAAACTAGAGCAAACATGTAATAGCGGATTCGAAATTGTAACCAAGCATCCCCAATGGGTTCTATACCCGATTCATAACTAGAGAGCTTCTCTGGTCCTTCACTAACCGGGGCTAAAACTCCGGAAATTACAAATGCCAAGATAGGAATAACGCTTGATATTATTAGAAATGCCCAGAAAATATCATATTCGTGAAGCAGAAACATAAATGTACTCCTATTAATGTGGAATATGCTGAATTATTCGATTCGAATCGGAATTGTCAATTCATCCATAACTTCTTATCTTAGGCGAAACAAGAATTGATTTTGATCAAATCAAACTGCATAGTTTAGAGTTTGTTTGCTGTGGGGCATGTTTTGTTTAAAGATTCATCTAATGGAATCCCACTTACATTTTGGATTTCGATTCTATTTAGATATGGTGTAGACATAGGATGCTCTTACACAAACAAAACTCTCTCACTTTGTCTTGGGTTCTCTATCCTCTAGAAAAAGGTAATAAAATACTAAAATATCCTATGCCTATAACTATTCCTATGCCTATAACTATAATAAATATCAATACCCTATAATATAGTAAAGTAAATATCCTATAATTAAATACTATGAATACTATATTCATTAGAATACTATGTTGATTATATATAATCAACATAATGAAATAATAATAATTTCATTTCCTTTTTTTAAAACTTAAATTTTTCAATAGTCATATGGGGTAAAATGTCTAGGGATTTCTAGCATATTCTATATTATTCGAAGTATTCCTTTTTCATTAAAATCTGGGTATAGGATCATTGCTTCTATTGATTTGATACGAATATGAATACATAATCTAATGCATCGAATGATTTTTTATCTTTTTCTTGTCCTAGATTTCATTTCTATTTTTCTTAATTGATTCAATCCGTTGAATTGAGAGGTGACATATAACAACTTATATCTTTCTATACAAAAAATTGGAAACTTGGAACCTGTACTATCCCACCTCCTCAGAAATAAATAAGAAGAATCGAGTTATTTCATTAGAGTTAGAATGAAAGATTCATTCTATTTCGGACCAATCTCTAATACTAAACAAAGATTACGATTTGGAATGAACCAAAATACTTGTTTGTTTTGTTACGGCAATACGCTTAATAATATAATGGTAAGACCAAGCAATGGGTTAGATTTCGCTACAAGAAAAAGGTTTTACAGCAAATACCCTATACTAGACAATGAAACATAGCAAAGAGTGGAGTAGTATAATCGACGGAATCATAAATGATTTACATAACATTTTCAAATAGAAAGAATCACACATTATCGAATGATTCGACGGACCAAATCAAATCCACAAACCCACTCAACTCATAGAATATAGAAGAAGAAACGTTAATATATTTAGGCCCAATTCGTTATCTCTCCATTATCTCTGAATCAATCAATAAGGTTGCTCTTGTTCTGCCAAAAAACGATTAGTGATTAGTTAGGGGGATTCTCCAAATACAAGACAAGACCCAAGACCAAGAAAAGAATAGGTCCTAGACCCATGTGACTTAGGATTAGACTTGGTTGGTCCCATAGAAATGAAAACCATACTAAACTATATACTAAACACTAAACTATATACTAAACAAAAATATAATATATTAGGATTAGGGCTATACGGACTCGAACCGTAGACCTCTCGGTAAAACAGATCAAACTGATTATTATCGAAATGATTCGAACTGTTTCAAAGACCCAACATGCATTTTGTTTGCATTGGGCTCTTTCATCAACTGATGTAAAGATCAGTTAGTCCACATATTTTTTCTTTAGAGGAAGATAATGAGATGGTTCCATGTGCTCTGATTTTATTATTTGTATTCTGATCTAGGAGCAATACCAAAGTGTTTCAAAGAAGGGTTATCTTGACTTAGGTCTGCCTTCGGCCTAGATCAACCTAAGTTAAATGGAATCTCTATCGCTCCGCTGCAACAGTCGAATATGAGACTTCATACACCTTAAAGTTCATAGGACGAAAAGAGGTTATTTTGAGGCCCTTATACTCATTATGCCTAGCATTGAATGGCTGGGTATTTACCTTATCAACTATCAAATCAATGGCGGGTTCTATTTGATTTGGCAACTGAATTCGCGCCTGAATCGGACCGAACCAAATATTTGTCAGGCTATTGTTCTCTTGTTCCCTCGAACCTATGGAGTAAGACATCGATTTCTCAATACGATAATTATGTTCATTGCATAATAGGCTCCTTTGAAAAGCATTGGCGCGCGTGTAAACGAGGTGCTCTACCAACTGAGCTATAGCCCTTGTCATAGACATCTTAACATATAGATAATTTCTTGTCAAGATGGATATTCCATAATCCACATCATAGCTCTCTGATCTATTTATTTTATTTACGCTTAACAGAACAGATTTATTTACGCTTAACAGAACAGATTAGTATTGCTTAGAAATAATATTCCACCTATAATCCCCGAAGTGATGGGTTCTTTTTGTGGTGATAAATGACCTACTTAACTCAGTGGTTAGAGTATTGGCTTTCATACGGCGGGAGTCATTGGTTCAAATCCAATAGTAGGTAGAACTTATTAGATACCGGAGTCGATGAAATGATATCTAATAAGTTTTTCTACCCCATCTTCTTTTTTTGTTTTATCAGATTAGACTTGATTGTGTTCAATTGGCAGAATCAACATGTGGTGTATAATAAAGAACTTTTTAAAAACTTCTCTTTATTATTTTGATGTATTGACTTGACTAGTAGGAAATAACATTGACAGCCTCTACTCGTGTCCTAGCTCGTCTGAGAGCTAGATTCGCTTCAATTGCTTGTCTCTTACCCTCAGCTCTACTCAAGTTAGCTTCAGCTATTTCAAGAGCTTGTTGAGCTTCTTGCGGATCAATGTCAGTACTTATTTCCGCATCATTTCCTAAAATGGTGATTTCATTATTACCTATTCTAGCGAAACCACCCATCAGAGCCACCGTTAACCATTGGTCGTTGTTGAGGCGTATTCTCAAAAGACCTATATCTACAGCCGTGGCAATAGGGGCGTGGTTTGGTAATACGCCAATTTGGCCACTATTAGTAGATAAAATTATTTCTTTCACTTCTGAGTCCCAAATAATTCGATTAGGAGTCAGTACACAAAGATTTAAGGTCATTTCTTCAATTTGCTCTCCTCTTCTAAGTTCATAGCTTTCGCGGTAGCTTCATCGATGTTACCTACTAAATAAAAGGCCTGCTCGGGAAGACTGTCTAATTCTCCGGAAAGGATCAGTTGAAACCCCCTAATTGTTTCTGCAAGACCAACATATTTTCCTGGAGAACCAGTAAATACTTCTGCCACGAAGAAGGGTTGTGATAAGAAACGCTCGATTTTTCGTGCTCTTGCTACAGTTAAACGATCTTCTTCGGATAATTCGTCCAACCCAAGAATAGCTATAATGTCCTGAAGTTCTTTGTAACGTTGTGAAGTTTGCTTAACTCTTTTGCGCAGTTTCATAATGTTCCTCGCCAACGATCCGAGGTTGTAACATAGTTGACGTTGAATCTAAAGGATCCAC
>NW_027021254.1:0-30638 GCF_036884655.1 Musa acuminata AAA Group | reverse complement strand
CGTTTGGTGCAAGCAGGCTTACCACGTGATCTTGTTTCAGCGTATCGGAGGAAGGTGAACCCGACCCACCCACCACATGTATTAATTATTTCATGTTGGCACAAACTTGATAAGACCCCATCAACATCATCGGCTTTCCTAGGTGGATGGGGATGGGCCCTCCTCAACTGCCCCCATCCCATGCACCAAAATGTACATGCCGCAAAGGCTTACTTACTACTTCATCCAATTTTGCATTTTCAATTTCCACATAATTCCTCCTAAACCCTTAAAAAATGTTCATATATATATATATATATATATATATATATATATATATATATTATAATGCTCATTATATTTCTAAGATAAACAGAGCGGTGGCGTCAATGTAAATAGCAACAAAGGCAGGGGCATGTTCGAACATGAGCTTTAGCTCGTTATATTGCCTCCCTCCCTCCCTCCTATCCTTCCCTCGTCACATCTGTCTTCGCGTCCTGCTTTTCCCCGAAGTGACGACTGGTAAGATGCTATGGAGAGAAAAGAGGAAGGGAGAAGGGAGTGGGGGACGATGCCGGAGAGATCTGCACTGTTCCCGGCTACGAAGCCGTCCACCTCTCCGCGATTCTGTGGTTCGATCAGCAGGAGGTGATCAGCTTCGACTTCGCATTGGTTCTTGTGGGTTTTGCTTCAAAAGTTTGGTTTGACTTCGAATGTGTCTTTTTTTTTGTGTTATTGCTGGGATAAATCGAAGAAAAATGCGATTTTCAATATGCTTTTAGTAGTTTTTGATTTGTGGTCTGTAACGGATGATGAAATGTGAGCAAAGAACGCGATTTTAATTGCTGTTGTTATCGCCTTACGGCTTTAATGGGGATTAAGTTTGTCTTTAAGTCGTTCAAATGTTTTGCATTTTGCTCCTTCTCAGCCATTTAGGAAGCTCTTTACTGAAAGCCTCTTTTCCAACCCCTGTTTCTACCTTGGACTACTAATTCTACTAGTTCTCCGAAGATATCTTTACCTTTTGTTTTAACATGAATGTTCTTTAGTTTGAACAAGAAATAAGGGCACTTTTGATGAATTCCGGTCTGGCAACCTCGTTTGTGGATCGTGTTAGCTGAACTGTGGGCAATGCTGTGTTTCCCATATTGAAAATTATGATTCTTGTGTAGGATATTCTCGGACGTTGATGGGGATTTAACTGTTCATGTGGATGGACAATCATTCTTGTTGCACAAGGTACACACAGTTTAATCAGCTGTAATTCCATTTCTTTAAATTTAAGTGAAAGTAACCTGTGTTTCCAAAATGCTTTAGTGATATCTACTTGAGGCTTCTCTTCTGAAAAATTCGATTTTGGTGCTTACAATTTTAGTGGACTTGTTCTTCTGAAGAATCTCATTCCTTTAGGGTTTATTTTGTTTTTGGATTTTATTGGGTGGAGTGGGTTGCACTAGTTGGAACTTGAAAAGTCTTATGACTTGAGTATCAAGAGCTTGCTAAATTGCCAACAGACAATAATTTTATATTTACGAGTTGTAATCAGTATCCAAAAAGGGAAGACTGAATCCACTAGTAAGATATGTCTCTAAGAGAATTGATTTAACAGGGACATATGAAACTGCAAAAAGGAAATGGCTAGGACTAATTTCCAACATAACATAGATTTTGCGATTATTCACAAGACTTTTAAACATAAATTTTGCTTTGACCAACTTTTTCATGCAAAAGTAGCAGCAATGAAAAAATATCTATAAAGAATGTTGTGATGGTGGCAACTATTCGTAAATGCTTTTAATTTGAATAGGGTGCATTTGTGAAGCTTGCATATATATTTCAAAATGAAACCCAAACAGATCCATTGGTTGATCGATCATCGGCCTTGCTAACTTGTGGTCATGTAGCAAAAATCATTTTGTTTTTAATAGATGCTAATAGCAAACTTATGAATTGATACTAGCTTAATCAATATTAACACAGAATTGATACTAGCTTAATCAATATTAACACAGAATTGATACTAGCTTAATCAATATTAACACAGATAGTAAACAGTGATATAAAGGAGAGTGCAAGTTCAATACAGATTTACAATGCCCAAAAGATATAGTTAAAATTTGAATTACTGTATCTAAATGTTTATGTGGTCCAACAGATTGATAAACATATCTGCAAGTTTCAGATTGCCGTTAGCTTAACTTTTCTAGAATTTGCCACAGTTGTCATCCTTCTATGGCATTTGCAGATTATTTGTGTTGCTTATTGTCTGCTCTCAATAAATTAATTCTTCTCAGCAACACAAGCGAACATGGCAGTAGTCTTTTTTTTTGTTGCATAGTTTCTTATTACATCCTGCTGAATCTTAATTCAGTTTACATACTACCTTGATGAAAATCATACATGTTTGATATGTATTTTATAGTTTCCTCTGGTTTTGCGGAGTGGAAAATTTTGGAAAATGGCAAATGAATCCAGGAATCCAGACCTCTCGAGGTTGGAACTTCATGGGGTTCCTGGGGGAGCTGAAGCATTTGAACTTGCTGCTAAATTCTGTTATGGAACAAATTTCGAGATCACCCCTAGTAATGTTGCAAAACTCCGTTGCATAGCAGAATATCTGGAAATGACAGAACAATATAAGGAATGCAACCTAATTGCCCGAATAGAGACATACTTAGATGAGATTGTATCTCAAAGTGTTAGAGCTAGCCCCAGGAAATTTACCACAAGGTAATTTTGGCAACCCAACAAGACAATAAAACGGAAAGAATAAAAGCGAGACAAGAACACAAGAACACCAGATATACGTGGTTCGGTCAATTGACTTTGACCTACATCCACGGACGAAAGAGGAGCAAATTACTACTGCAAAAGAGGGACAATTACAAATGCCTTAGGAAGATGTTCCTAGGCCATAAAACACCCGAAAATACTAAACAAGAAAAACCAAACTATAAGTCCAAACTATTTAAATGAGTATGGACTTAAACCAAAGCAAACACTTAGGTTTTTCTTGTGGTGCCTGTGGTGCCTCTTGTGGTGCATCTGACTTCAAAGCCCAGGCCCTTATTTATAGTTCCAAGACAAGACAACAAGTCTGATTTTCCCGATGTAGGGCTATGGGACTTGCCAAACTAACAAATCTCCACCTTGGCATGTCCCAACGAAACTTGCTCCACTTTCTTCATAAAAGCCCTAATGGGCAATCACCAACAATGAACACCAACCAAGTCCAAGCACTTCTTGAACTTGTAAACTGAAACAGGCTTCGTAAGCATATCAACTGGATTGTCCTTCGTATGAATTTTCTGAACAAGGACTTTCCCCTCAGCAATGGTATCTCATTTGCATCCAACAATTTTCTTACCCGAAGGCGGCTTCACAAGATCCCAAGTTCTATTCCGATGGAGAGACTCAATTTCTTCATTCATCGCAATCAACCACTTAGCGGAATTATCACAAGAAACTGCATCTGAGTAGGAAGTAGGCTCACCAACTTCACTCGTCTCTTCTGCAATAGACAAAGCATATGCAACCAAATTTGCATATCTTTGTGGTGGTCGAATATCTCTCCGTGGTCTATCCTTGGCTATGGAATATTGCTCTTCCTCTGGATCATCTGCATCAGTAGACTCGGGACCACCTACTGGTATTCTTTGAGTAGAAGAGTTCGACTTAAAAGAATCTGAACTACCAATCTTAAACTCCACCTGCTTCTGCGCACTATCATTTGTACAACTAGTAGAATCCTCTTTAGAAGATAACATAAACAATTCATCAAAAGTAACATCTCTACTAATTATAAATTTTGGGGATTTGGGATCAGGACACCATAATCTGTATCCTTTCACCCCAGAAGCATACCCAAGGAAAATGCACTTTTTAGCCCGAGGCTCTAATTTTCCTTCATTTACATGCATGTATGCTGGACACCCAAAAATTTTTAAATCAGAATAATCAGTAGGAGTACCTGACCAAACTTCCTCTGGAGTTTTAAAGTTAAGTGCTGCAGAAGGAGCACGGTTGACAACGTAACAGGCCATATTAATCGCCTCTGCCCAAAAGTCCTTTGTCAACCCTGCATTTGAGATCATACACCTCGCTCTCTCCAAGAGTGTTTTGTTCATACGTTCGGCCACACCATTTTGCTGAGGCGTCATCCTAACAGTGCGATGCCGAACGATTCCTTCATTTTTGCAGAATTCTATAAAGTCACCTTCACAAAATTTCATGCCATTATCTGTTCGAAGCCGCTTAATCTGTTTACCTGTTTGTTTCTCAATCAAAGCCTTCCATTGTTTAAATGTTAGAAAAACATCATTTTTATGCTTCAGAAAATAAACCCAAACTTTCCTGGAATAATCGTCAATGAAAGTCAACATATACCTGGCACCACCCTTAGATTGAACATGAGCTGGACCCCAAAGGTCTGAATGAATATAGTCAAGAGTACCTTTCGTTTTGTGAACTGCCGGAGAAGTGAAGCTGACTCTTTTCTGCTTTCCAAAAATGTAGTGTTCACAAAAATCAAGTGGCCCAGTACTCTGTCCGCAAAGTAGACCCCTTTTGCTCAATATGCTCAAACCTTTTTTGCTCAATATGCTCAAACCTTTTTCGCTCATATGACCCAAACGCATATGCCATAATTTGGTGATGTCAGAATCAGACAATGATGATGACGAAATTGCAACCGAACCTGTGACAGTAGTTCCCTGTAGAATATACAAGCTACCAGACCTACAAGCTTTCATAACAATAAGGGCACTTCTAGAAACTTTCATAACTCCACCTTCAGTTGTGTATTTACACCCAAGGGCCTCTAGGGTACCTAAAGAGATGAGATTCTTTTTTAAATCAGGAACATGTCTAACATTAGTGAGCGTCCTCACAATACCATCATGCATTTTAATTCGGATTGTACCTCTACCAACAACATCATATGCGGCATTATTGCCCATCAAAACAATTCCACCATTACAAGATTCATATGTGGAAAACAAATCCCTATTGGGACACATGTGATAAGAACAACCTGAATCTAAAATCCATTCATTTTTAGACCTCGTCCTGTCATCAATAGCAGAAAAAATATTTCCAACAATCTCATCAGTTGCTACACTAACTTCAGCGGATTCAATAGTTTTTTCAACAAATTTTTCCTTTTGCTTTAATTTATTTTTCAATTTAAAGCAATCAGATTTAATGTGCCCCATTTTATGACAATATCTGCATTCCAAATTTCTATGTCTGGATTTAGATCTAGATTTAGATCTACTACTGTCAAATTCTCTTGTATCCATTCTCCCCCTAACAACCAGACCCTCAACCTGATTCTCTCTACTTTCCCCAGTGATATTCCTGTCTATCTGCTCCTTAGATTTCAGTAAAGATTTAATTTCTTGATAAGAAACTGTTTCTTTTCCATAAATCAAAGTATCACGGAAATGCTTAAAAGATTGGGAAAGAGAACACAAGAGTAACAAAGCCTTATCCTCATCATCAATTTTTGCATCTATATTCTCCAAATCCATAACCAAAGAATCAAACTTATCAAAATGCGAGAGTATAGATATACCTTCAATCATCCGAAGCATATACAAACTCTGCTTCAAATAGAGACGATTCTCCACTGTCCTCTTCATGTACAAGGCTTTAAGCTTGTCCCACATGCTCTTAGCCGTAGTCTCCGTAGCTACCTCCCGTAAAACCTCGTCAGAGAGATTTAGAATGATGCTTGATCGGGCCTTCTTATCCATACCCGCAAGCTCTTCTTTTGACATATCATCTGGAATGCTCTCGGCTCCCTGTAGTACCAAATCAACTCCGTCTTGAACCAGAATGGCCTCTATCTTGAGTTGCCACAAGCCGAAGTTGACATTTCTGTCGAATTTCTCGACAACAATCTTTGTTATTATCATCGTTGCCAAAAGATCCCAGAACCAGGCTCTGATACCAGTTTGTTAGAGCTAGCCCCAGGAAATTTACACCAAAACACCAGATATACGTGGTTCGGTCAAAGTCAATTGACTTTGACCTACATCCACGGACGAAAGAGGAGCAAATTACTACTGCAAAAGAGGGACAATTACAAATGCCTTAGGAAGATGTTCCTAGGCCATAAAACACCCGAAAATACTAAACAAGAAAAACCAAACTATAAGTCCAAACTATTTAAATGAGTATGGACTTAAACCAAAGCAAACATTTAGGTTTTTCTTGTGGTGCCTGTGGTGCCTCTTGTGGTGCATCTGACTTCAAAGCCCAGGCCCTTATTTATAGTTCCAAGACGAGACAACAAGTCTGATTTTCCCGATGTGGGACTATGGGACTTGCCAAACTAACACAAAGTGTTGAGAAGTCACTAGAAGTTTTATGTGCATGTGATGACTTGCATCCCATGGCGGAGGATGTGGGTCTCCTGGACAGATGTATAGACGCAATTGCAAACAATGTTAGCAAGGAGCAATTGGTTTCTGGTTTAGCTCATTTGGAATGTGATAGCAGATCTGAAAAGACGCATTGCCGGTACTGGTGGGTGGAAGAACTTTCTGTACTAAATATTGAACTTTATAAGCAAGTTATAACTGCCATGAGGAGAAAAGGTGTCAGAGCAGATAGCATTATTCAATCAATAGTGCATTATGCTCAGAACACTCTAAAGGATAGCCAAAAACAACAGCCATGGGATTTTGGCGTTGTTGTTGGTGACAAGCAGAGAGTAATAGTAGAAGCTCTTGTTGGTCTCTTAGCAACAGAAAAGATCACATCTGTTCCTCTCTACTTTTTGTTTAGAATTTTGAGGATGGCAGTAGAGATGGATGCAGGTCTTAGCTGTAAGGAGGAGCTTGAAAGGAGGATTGGGTTCCAACTGGAACTGGCTTCACTTGATGATCTCCTCATTCCTTCACTACAAGCAAGCGATTCAGTGTTTGATGTTGATACTGTCCACCGGATACTGGTAAATTTCTTGAAAAGAATTGACGAGGAAGACTATGAGGAATCATCACAGTGTTCATATAAATCACAAGGCCTAAAATCTATTAGTCACAGTTCAGTATTGAAAGTTGGGAGGCTCATTGATGGTTATCTTGCTGAAATTGCACCAGATCCATATCTAAAACTGCCCAAATTCATGGCACTCATTGAACTTTTGCCAGAATATGCTCGTGTTATCGATGATGGAATTTACAGAGCCATTGACGTATACCTAAAGGTACCGATTGAATCTATGAACATATATGTGCACTTGTGGTTGTGGCTGCATCGATGCATGTTCATGTGTGGATGCACGCATATGTGTGCACTGGCATGTACAGGAGTTGCATCGTAATAGTCAATATGCTTTGTCATAGCCATATCCAAATATGGCTAATTTTTCATATAATTCTTTTACTTCTTGAATGAATACCACTCTATTTTTTATGCTAAAGATTATTTAGCATTTATCACTAAAGAATTATGCCTTTTATCAAACTCTAATGGCCATGTTGGACAGCTTCCAGGCACCTGACAGATTCTTTTTGCTCCTAAAGAAGGTAGTAAGACAACTGATGTCCAAAGAACATCTAACAAGCCTTGGAGACATAGTTCCCAGTGATGATATAATATTTATTCTAACTGTTTGCTATATCTTAATGAAAATTTTTTGGCCTTCTATAAATCAGAATACAGTTGCGTATCTGGTAAGTTGACCAAATCTGTTTATCCTTTTAGGCCCATCCGTCAATGACCGAGTCTGAATGCAAGAAATTGTGCAAGCTCATAGACTGCCAGAAGCTCTCCCAAGAAGCCTCCAATCATGCAGCCCAAAATGATCGGCTACCACTCCAGATGATTGTTCGTGTCCTTTATTATGAGCAGATTCAACTGAAGTCTACCATCTCAGGTAATGATTGTGAGGCATCCTTTTCACAGAGGATGGTCAACAGCAGTAGTGTAGTATATGCTGCAATCTCTCCCAGTGATAACTATGCCTCTCTAAGGAGGGAAAACTGGGAACTCAAGTTAGAAATATCATGAATGAGGGTGAGGCTTAGTGAATTGGAGAATGAACAAGCGTTCATGAAGCAAGGAATGGGGGATAACAGCTCAGCAGAACATAGTAGAGCATTCTTTACATCCATTTCCAAAGGGATTAGCAAGATAGCAATATTTGGCCCAACTCATGGAAAACACTGGAAAAGCACAAGGAAGTCACAAGGATCGGATGGGAAGAGTTGGAGGCGGCAAAGGCAATCTGTCTCACAAAAATACTGAGTTCGACAGCAAATGCACTGACTGAAATTAAGTCAAGTTAGATGATATCAGAGATCATGATGCCTGTGGCATAAGAGCAGCTATAGCTTAAGTAAATGTAGAGAGAGGAGGAAGAGAGGAATGGGTTTGAATACTATAGAGTTTTTCCATACTTGAATGTACTGGTAATTTGGTTCATGAAAAATATGTGCTTAAGCTTTTGTGTATCTAATTGCATAGTGATGGAATAATGATTTGTTGGAAACTACTATCTGCAAGAGCTGAAGATGATGGATTCATTGATTCTTTCATGTATGTTTTGTACACTCCTCCCATGTGGTGCAGCCAAGTAGAGTTGCTTAAGCCTAAATTATGTGGAGAGTCTTGATCAGATCTCCCAGCATAAGAACGATGATTTATCAGTACAAGATGATCAATATATCAAAATATTACTACAGTTTCATAATGAAAGATTGGAACTTCTTTTCTGTTGCTGGATGCTTTCCTAGTATCTTATTTTGATGGAAGAGATTCTTAAATGTGAAAAATCAGGATGAAAACTTTTGTCTTATCAGAAGGCTTGAAAGAATTTTTTGTAAGGAGTTTTGTAAGGCACGAAGAATGGTGAACAAACGTATTTTCCCCTTGTTTGCTTAATGAAGGGGCTTTGAGGAAGTCATAGAGATTAATGCTGCTGCACTCCAGCAAACATTCAACATGCATGATAAAAGATCACTACAATTATTGTATATAGTTGGTGCTTCTACAGTACATCTTCTTTTTCTCTTTTGTTCTTTTATATATATATATATATATATATATATATATATATATATATATATATATATATATATATATATAATTGGAAAAACTAGAAACGTGAAGGCAAAGGGTTATAACACAAACTCAAGATATTAGGACAAGAAAGAATTCAATGCACACACTAAGAGAGGATGTTTTATAACCATTGTTTGGGTATGACTTGATCCAAAGAAATACATAAAAAAGGAGGAACATATTTATTTGTGAAAGCTATAATCATGTCCTGGTTATGTTTATCTATCAGAACGGATAGATCACAATGAGTCTACAGTGCACATAATAATTAATCCACATTAATCACTTTGATAAACATAGTTATTTGATGTATTTCTTTGGATCCATCCATACATCACTCTTGTTTGGCACAAAGAAAACCTTCCCACATCACTTCCATTGGCTGCTGCACCTATGGCCCTTGTAGGCCCCTGCTGCAGACCAATGGAAGCCCCTGTTCTGTGTTCTATGGTCTCCAGCATGTCACGCTCGACCCGAATCCGGGAAAAGAGGAAACAGTGAACGGGCCCCGCTGGCTTTCCCGAATGTCGACCAATAACTAACTGCCGCGTCATCAGGCAGTGATATGTATCTGGTTACGTGGGCTCCTGACCTTTTAATTCCTTTTGACCGTTAGGTAGCAGTTATATTGAATTCGATGTCTATCTTCTGTTTCAGTTCCTCTTTTATATTATGCATATGCATTTATCAATGACCAATGCAAATTTTCGTAGAGTATATATGCATTTGTCACCATCATTGACATTATATAAAATTCTACATTTTTAATCGTATTTAAATTTCATAAAAGTATAAAAGTAATGGTGTTTTATAAGGTATAATATAAATTAAACTCTAATTAATTTACAGTCACTAAAGGAGAATAACTACATGTATTTTTTTTAAGGTTTTGAGTGGATATAATATTAGACTAAGCTTTAGAGGGACGTATACGCAATTATGCCATATCAATAAAACACGACATGCTTTCTTCCTCGCGCAGTTGAGGTGCTTCTTTCGCTCTCTCTTAATCGCCACCTCCTCTGGATCGGATCTCGGAAGGCCTCCGGAGGGCGCCGATGTCATCAGCGGCGGCTCCCGAATGAGTCACATCTGCAAGGATTCCCCGATCTCCGCGAGGAGTGTCCCGGCGGCGTCGTTGCTGCTCCGGCCGGAGAGGAGAAACGCCAGCGGAGGGCAGCGGCTTGGTGATAGATCTCTTCTCACGGGCCGCATCGCTAGCCCTCCGATCGGGTCTGTTCTCGAATCCGACGGCCAGGAAGGACCCGGTTGTTCTTCTCATTGAATTTGTTGCTTTTCCTTTACGCCGCTGCCATCGGTCTTTGTTATGCTTGCTGATTTACCTCTCTCTGATCGTGGTTCCTTTTGTAGAATCGAATGAATCTGTTGGGAAAGCCAAGATTAATTGGAGCGTCATGGACGATTTGCTCGATGCTGACTTCGGGAAGCACGATTATGATTGGTAAATGCTGCAGGATCAATCCGTTTAAACTTCATTCTGAAGGTTTTCTTGAGTTCGTGAATCATTGATGGAAAACACTGCAGATTTCACTGTTTGTTATGCTAAGTTGTTCACAAGACTCGATTAGGGCATTTATAACACTGGCATTCCAGAGTTGCACGTGACCAATCAGAAAGCTTATAGTTGGGCATGATTGAGAACCATCGTAACAAGTACAACAGATTCAATATCGACCAAGCTTAGCTCAACTGCTAAATACCCTGACGTCTAGGTAAAAGGGCGAAGAGTTCGGTCACTACCAGGTGTTACCCCCTTGTTTAACTCTAATAGGACTTAAGTGCCTGGTCTTGGCCTTTGTGTCCCTACTCAAAACAAAGAACTACCATCCAATTTGACCAGACATGAACTGATCTGTTATGTGGGACAATGAATGCCAATCTTGAAATTCTTATTGTAGATTAATTTTTAAATTCTAGAGAAGCATCACTTTTTCATAGCTTTGCAAGCAATATTACTTCTGAAATTCTATCTTCATTTGGTCTGCGCCTTGACGAATACCAGTTCTATCAGATTTTTTTTGGAAATCAATTTCCTACTTAGTGACTTTGTATAGTTTGATTCATATTTCTTTCTACTTCGTATTTGGTGCATGTGTTTTATACAAGTGGATGATCCATATATTGCCATTCTTGTCTGTTGTTTATGATTTTGGTATTCACTCATGATATTATTGTAATTGATGTGTAAATATCTGAGGAATGTGCAAAGCAATATTTTGATATCTCATATAAGCTCTGTGCCAATGATTTCAACAGGTTAAAATGTCAGAAGTGGTGTGAGGATACAAAGAGGGAAACCTGGAAGACTTTACTAGAAACATTGATTTAAATGTTCTTGATTTAATTTTAAGTATTGCTTCACACAAAGTTCAATGATAGAAAAAGATCCATGTTTGCGACTCCAACTATTTGGGACATTATAACTTGTCATTTTGTGGTGGTTGCGCACAATGCTATCCTCTCGGCGGATGAGTTGACCACACTACTAAGTAAAACTACTACTGTAACATAGGATGAATTTGACTCCCTAGAAATGAAATATGCATGATTGCTATACCCAACTACAGCGATAAGATCTTTTATATTCTTTTTATCATCTTACACTAGTTTGTACTTTTCTTAGTACCAAATTCTCAGATTTTAAATGAAACTAAATGTCTCTACACTCCAATGTTTCTTAATACATTTAGTATTAAGAAGTTCTATTTTATCTAGTTCTGAACTTCCATAAACAGTTCTATTTTTGCTTAAGCAGAATCACAGTCCCGTCTTGGTTATAAGTATCAAATTTAAATTCTTAAAATCACATAGATTAACTACTTGCTCATCCAATAGTGCAAGTTACTCAGCTTTGGTAAGTCATAACTGCCTTATATGCATTATTGAAGATGACGATAGATATGGAATCATTTCTTTAAGAATTTAAATTTGATACTTATCTTCACTAAAACAGTTTGTGGTATAGATGTTGCTAGAATTATATTTTTCAGTCCTTTTTTGTGCATTACAAGTTGACTATCTTTTATCAACATTATTCATGAAATTTTGGAGCTAATTACATGTCAATTTATATTAATTATTAACAGGCTTCTAACTCCCCCTGCAACTCCACATGCTGCTTCCTTGGTTTCTATTGAGAAACAATTACCTGCTGCTGCACCTAAGCATAGTTCTACTGCTAGATCATCCTCAACTGCAAGAGCATCTAGGGTTTGTATTATGTACATCTGAATTTGGTTTTTCAATTACATATTTTTCTAAATTAATTCCACTTATAGAATTTTTTATTCATAATGATGATTTGGTATCCTGATTTATGTATCTATCCATGTGCCTACTTTTCATTGAAGAAGATAACCACTATCTTTGATTTAATTGCATACTAGTAACTTCTCTTAAGTATTTGAACTTTTATGTAGTCAATTTTGCCCCTTACCATTGAATCTAATCAGATGATTGATGAGCCTTAATATACATGACTAAAACGAGAAATTTCCATCACTTGTGAAACATTCAAAGCATTCATGTCATGTTACTAACTATTGAATCTCGAATTTTGATGATGAAATCAATTGATGAGTTTATGGACTAATAAGCGTTTGAGATAAGTGACGCAGGAGAAACTTCGATCATGGACTTGAACCATCGAAAGGCAAATCGTTGAAGCAGGAGAATCAGACGTTGGGCCAGAGAGCATCATGTCAGAGATTGGATGTCGAGCCAGAGGATTGGTCGACGTGCCGGAGGATGGACTTCGTGCCGTGAGTTTGGGCATCGGGCCGGAAGGATCAGGTATTGTGCCAAGAAGATCGGATGTTGTGGAAGGTTAACATGTTAATAGATCGAGCAATACGTCGAAAGAAAGGACGATGTGTCAAAGGTTTAAACGAAATGTCGGATAAATAAATGACATGCCGAACAATGTGCTGAAAGCTTTATAATTGTAATTAGAGTTGTTAAGTCTTGATCGAAGTTATTTAGAGTCTAATTGAGTTGGTTTTACGGCGTAACCATATCAACTTGATTAGGAGCCCATTGGGCCTGAACTAGAGTCGAATTGGGCCTGTTGGAAGGTCAATTCAGTGACCTAGGTTTGGGTTGGGCGGTGGCACTGCTAGGCTCAAGCGGTGGTACCGCATGAGAGCCGGAAAGCACTGTTTGTGCTTTTCCGAGAATCCCGGTGGTAGTACCGCTAGTGTCGGCGATAGTATTGCCCAGGCCGACGGTGGTACTGCCAGAGCCCAGATTCCTGGGCTCTGTTCGGCGGTAGTACCGCCCGGTGCCGACGGTAGTATCGCTAGTACCCCGAAAACTCGGGGATTTGAATTTTTGGCTCCATTTTTGAAGTCATTTAGGGTCTATAAATATCTCACTCATGCTTACTTGATGGAGCAAAAATTCTAGAGCATAAAAGTGTTGTAAAATCTCTTGAAAAGTGTTTAAGTCTCTTCCTCCTTAAGTGTAGAGGTTATACTAAGGAGGTGTGAGGTCTTGTGTAAAAGAGGTGTAAAGGTTCTTTCCTAAGCCTGTGAAAACGAGAAGGGTTGTAACAAGGGTAGTTGATCTTCGCCCGTTGAAAAAAATATCCGTAGTAAAAGCCGGTGGCCTCGAGAGAAGAAGAATCGGGAGTGGACGTAGGTTAGGACAACCGAACCACTATAAATCGGTTTGCATCCTTTTCTTATCTTCCCTTATCATTACTTACTGATTTACTTACTACCCTTACTCATATTTTTAGTTCAACACATTTTCGATACGGGTTTTATCGATCAAAATTTTCAAATCGGAACTTTATTTCGAAAGCATTAATTCATCCCCCTCTCTTAGTGCCTTTACGATCCTAACAATTGGTATCAGAGCATAGTTCTCTCAGTTGGTTTAACACCCAAGAGAGATTAAATGATTTTTTTTTGCAATCAAGAGGATCACTCTATCACTCGTCCTCCTATGTTTATTAGGACGGACTATACTTATTGGAAGACGCAAATGCAGATTTTCTTGATTTCTGTAGATTTTGATTTATGGAATGTCGTTGAATGTGGTTTTCAAAAATCTTCTAAACTGATAAATGAATGGAATGATATTTGGCACACACTTGAAGTTACTCATGAAGGTACAAATAAAGTAAAAGAATCTAAGATTAATCTTTTGGTATATAGTTATTGATTATTTAGAATGAAGTTAAGCGAAACCATTGGTGACATATATACCCGCTTTACTGATGTTGTCAATGGTTTGAAAACTGGTAAACGTTATACTAATCTTGAATTAGTTAATAAAATTTTAAGATCTATTCTAAAAAATTAGGATCCAAAGGTAACTGCAATTCAAGAAACAAAGGACTTTAACAACTTTCCTCTTGAAGAACTCATAGGATCATTAATGACCTATGAAATGACTTGCAAGGCACATGACGAACAAGAGGAAAACCTTCCAAAGAACAAGAAGGATATTACACTTAGAACCAAAGAAGATCACTCGAGTGAAAGCTTAATGATGATGACCTTCTCACAAGAAAATTTAAAAAGTTCATGAAAAAGAACAAAACAAATTCTGTAAGACAGGAATCTAAGAAACAAAATAAGCTTAAAAAGGATACAATAATTTGTTATGAATGCAAAAAGCTAGGGCACTTCAATGAGTATCTACAATTGAAGAAGTTACCAGCACAAAAGAAGAAGAAATCACTCAAGGCAACTTGGGATAAATCAAGTGTATCAAAAAACGAAGAGCAAACCAATAAAGACGAAGTAGCAAACTACGCATTGATGACTTTCAGCGATGATGTATGTGACTCAACTGAAATTTCTTTACCTTATAATGAATTATTTGATACATTTCATTATTTATATAATAAACTTAAAACAATCGATAAGAAATATAAATTATTAAAAAATGATCATGTATCTCTCTTTAATGAATTTGATGGATTGAAAAATAAATATGACAATTGCATGCTAACATCTTGCACTAGATGTAAAGAAATAGGCTCACTCAAAAAGGAAACTATGTTATTACAACAAACATTAAAAAAATTTAAAATTGGAAATAAATCATTAAATATGATTCTTGCTAATAGAGATTATGTATATAGAAAGGAAGGAATCGATTTTGTGAGCAACGACACTTAACAAAAGTCAACTACGTTTATAAAAGGACCCATATTATATGTTCCCCCTAAAGTTAAATATAATTTTTGTAGAAGATATGGTCATTATGCTTATACATGTTCATTTAAAAAATATAGCTCTTATAAATTAGTATGGGTTCCTAAAGGAACCATAAATGATTTAATGCCAAAAGCTAAGAAATGTAGATCTAACCATGAAGGATCTAAAGTTAAATGGGTACCTAAAGCAAACCTCTCTTTCTTGTAAGTATGTCTCCAAACAAGAGCTAGGAGCAAGAGATGGTATCTTAATAGTGGATGCCCAAGGCACATGACCGGAGATTCAACACATTTCTCAAAACTCAGTAGTCGAGATGGAGGATGTCACCTTCGAAGATAATAATAAAGGGAAAATTATCAGCAAAGGAAATATTGGTAACAAATCAATTTTTTTTGTTGAAGATATTTTGTTAGTAGATGGCTTAAAACATAAACTTATTAAGCATTAGTCAATTGTGTGATAAGGGATATAAAACTAAATTTGAATCTAATACTTGCATCATAGAGATACCACATGAAAATAAATCTATGATTGCTTTAAGGAGCGATAATGTTTATACTATTGATCTTGATGATTTTCATGACGAAACTTGTTTTTCGGTTTTAAACGACGATGCATGACTCTAGCCTAGGAGATTATGCCATGCAAATATGAAATTAATCTCACAAATTGGAACTAAAGAACTTTAGTTTTTTTTAATTTTATAGGAATATATCTACGTTGTTTTCAATAAATTTCTCAAAGGTAAGAAAAATGATTTTGATGATGATTTTGAATTTGATAATTTAAATTTGAATTTAAATTCTTATCTCCAAAGCAACTTAGACACATTCATTTTCAAAGAAACCTTACCCAAGGAATGGAAGCATGTAGATGCACATCCTAAGGAGTTAATTATTGGAGATATATCAAAAAGGTATTCAAACTCGCTCTTCATTGAAAAATATTTATTCAAATGCATGAATCGAGAACTTTTACTATTTGTTCTTGTATGATTATTTCTTTTTACTAAAGAGAATATTTATCCAAACGAATCATGATATTATAGCTTGAGATTTATTTTATATGAATCAAGATATTTTATTATATGTTCTCCTATGATTCTTTTTGTTATTTACTAAAGAGAATATGTATCTAGATGAATTATGATCTTTCACTTAACTTCTTGAGATTCATGACTTAAGATTTATTTTATATTCAATCTCCTATGATTCTTTCTTTTCGTTAATGACTAAGAAGGAGATTTATCCAAATGAATCATGATCTTTCACTTGATATTTATAACTTGAGGTTTATTTTATATGAATCAAGATATTTTATTATTTGTTCTCGTATGATTCTTTTTACTATAGGAGATTTATCCAAATGAATCATGATATTTGTTCTCCTATTATTTTATATAAATCTTGATGATTACGACTTGAGATTTATTATGTACGATTCTTTTGTATTTATGACTTATAAACTCAAATTTGTTGATAACAAATGAGAAGAAGAAGAAGCTCGCTCATATTTGTATTGATGATAAAACAGGAGAAATAGCGATTATGTTGAACAAGGAGACTTATAATGCGTTTATAACTTTTCATTAGTAAAGACTCATGCCTAAATTTTACTAGTTATTTTTTGAAGCATGATTAAATATTTGGGCTTGTAATGATATATCAATTCGAATTTATCTCAACTTGAATTTAAGAGTACTATTGAAAAAGTTCTATTTTGAATTCAAGATAATCACATTTTTAAGATGATATAAAAAAGGAGTTTTGTTAATACCCATCATCAATTGACCTCTCATAACTTGAACTTATCTTTCATGTTATGATTGGAACATTTATGTAAAGGGAGAGAAGTAGCACTATGATACCATGGTATCATTCTCTTCTTTTTTATGATAACAAAGGGGGAGAGAGAAGTAGTAGCTTGTACATTTCAAAGAGAAGTAGTAATTTGCACATTTCTCCATTTTGTTGATGACAAATGGGGAGAAGTTGATTGTACTCTTTGATGGCATAAAAAATTATGATGTTTTAACTTACGATGATTTGGAATTATGCATATGATATATGCAATGATTACTTTGACATTTTAACTATGTATACGAAGTGTGCAATGATTATTTTGACATTTTAACTTTGATGTTTTGCATATGATCTTTGCAATGATTATTATTGAAACTTACTATGATTTCTGATTAAAATTCTTTCGACTTGAATTCAAAGAGTAGCATTGAAATGTTATCATTTTTTGAATTCGAGTTCATTTCAAAATGACATATAAATAGGGGGAGTTTAATTAAAACTCTGTCATCAATTAGTTGTCATCATAAAAAAGGGAGAGATTGTTGAACTCGGATTTTGATGATAAAATTGATTGATGAGTTTATGGACTAATAAGAGTTTGAGATAAGTAATGTAGGAGAAACTTCGATCATGGACTTGAACCATCGAAAGACAAATTGTTGAAGTAGGAGAATCAAACGTTGGGTTGGAGAGCATCATGTCAGAGATTGGACATCGAGCCGGAAGATTGGTATATGTGTCGGAGGATAGACTTCGTGCCATGAGTTCGGGTATCGGGTCGGAAGAATCAAGTATTGCGCCAAGAAGATCGAATGTTGTGGGAGGTTAACATGCTGATGGATTGGCAATATGTTGAAGGAAAGGACGATGCATCAGAGGTTCGGACGAAGTGCCAGATGAACAGATGACATGCCGGACAACATGTTGAAGACTTCATGATTGTAATTAGAGTTGTTAAGTCTTGATCGAAGTAGTTTAGAGTCTACTTGAGTTGGTTTTGGGGCGTAACCATGCCAACTTGATTAGGAGCCCATTGGGCTTGAACCAGGATCGAATTGGGCATGTTGGAAGGCCAATTAAGTGACTTGGGCTTGGGTTGGGTAGTGGCACCGCCAGGCTCAGGCGGTACCAGCCGAAAAGCACTATTTGTGCTTTTCCGAGAATCCTGGCGGTAGTACCGCTAGTGTCGATGGTAGTATCGCCTAGGCCGGTGGTGGTACCGCTAGAGCCTAGATTCTCGTGCTCTGTTCGGCGGTAGGATCGCCTGACGTCGACGGTAGCACTACTAGTACCTCAAAAACTCGGGGATTTGAATTTTTTGCTCTATTTTTGAAGCCATTTGAGGTCTATAAATATCCCACTCATTCTTGCTTGATGGAGCAGAAATTCTTGAGCATAAAAGTGCTATAAACTCTCTTGAAAAGTGTTTGAGTCTCTTCCTCCTTGAGTGTAGAGATTATACTAAAGAGGTCTGAGGCCTTGTGTAAAAGAGAGGTGTAAAGGTTCTTTCCTAAGCTTGTTAAAATGAGAAGAGAGGTGTAAAGGTTCTCTCCTAAGCCTGTGAAAAGGAGGGTTGTAACAAGGGTAGTTGATCTTCGCCCGTTGAAAAGAAGATCAGTAGTGAAAGCCTGTGGCCTCGAGGGAAGAGGAATCGAGAGTGGACATAGGTCGGGACGATCGAACCATTATAAATCAATTTGCATCATTTTCTTGCTTCCCCTTGTCATTACTTACTGATTTGCTTACTTACTACCCTTACTCATATTTTTAGTTAAACACATTTCCATTACGGGTTTTATCGATCAAAATTTTCAAATCGGAACTTTGTTTCGAAAGCACTAATTCACCCTCCCCTCTTAGTGCCTTTACGATCCTAACGCTAACCTCCATCTGATTGCTCATATTCTTCATGAATTGATGAACATCATGCCTACCTGCATGTTTGGACCAGCTTCTAAGTTATATCAGACAATCATTCATTCCTTTTTTCTTTCCAACTTGTTGGACTGGATATGCATAATTTTACTGAAGGATAATCTTTGAGATTTAGTGATTTTCAAAACCATGAGTGAGTTATTGTCTTGTAAGTAGGCCTATACAGGAGGTATTTACATGCACTTACCCAGAAGGATGGTAAAAGTTTGGAGCACTATGTTGCCATTGTTTTGGTAGAAGTTTGGAGTAGTATGTTGCCATTATTTTCCGACTAACACAAGTCCACTAATTTTTATTGAGGTTATGCTTTATGGTAATTATTTTGAAGTATTTTCTTTCTTTTGAAGTCACTTTTTCCCCTATTTATTCGATTGAGATGCTTTATATGGCAACAAGTATTTAACTTGTAATTTTGTTGTTGAACGATAAAATTTTTCATGTCACAAAATCACTTTGACAAAAGTTTCCTTTTTCATTCATATTGGCATTTCTTGAAAAATAAAAGAACTCATAGTTGAACATAAATCTGAGATAGAAAAAACATAAGGAGATGAAATCGACATGTTAATTCTTTTCTGCAATTTTGTGAACCACTTGAAAGTGCCAAACTCCTTTAACCCTGTTTGTTTGTATATTGAAAATTCTTGCTCAAGGAGAATTTATTGAATATCTTGCTCTTCTACTGTCTACTGTGCAGCTTTCTGCATCTCAAACAGAGAATGGCCATTCTGCAAGACCTGCCAGAAGTAGTTCGGTCACTCATGCTTCTCTCTCATCTTGCTATATATCTGATCATAACAAAACCTTGGTCCTTAACACAAACTCTATCTCAGTCACCTCAATACCATCAACCCCAATCAAACGGCCAGTAACCCCTTCTACTGCAAAGACATTGATACCAGTCTCTTATCCATTGCAAACACGTTCATTCACTCTTGTCAAAACTCGATCAACCTCTGGCCCTCCATGTATTAAACCTGAACCATCACATAATTCTAGGCCTGCAACTCCAACTTCTAGATCTCAATTCTCTACTAGTGCAAACTCAAACTCTAGTTTGGTGGCAGCCCATTCAATTTCCCGACCATCAACGGCCACTTGCCTGCCAATTTCTCGGGCAACAACATCGGCCTCGACAGTACGGCGCTCTCCATCTGTTGGGCGGCTTTCAGCTAGTAATGGTCGAATTCCACATTCGGCATCTTCTTCCTGTCCCAGCTCCCCAAATCGACAGCCTCAAGTTCCAAAAGGTTCAGCAGCATTTTCTTCTCGTCCCGTCTCCCCAAATCCATGGTCTCGGGCTCCAGTTTCTTCAGCATCTTCTTCTCGTCCCAGCTCCCCCCGACCTCGGGCTCCAGTGCAGCCAATTGATCTTCCAGATTTTCCTATTGATGTGCCACCAAATCTTAGGACAAATTTGCCTGAACGTTCTCTATCTGCCAGCAGGGCACGACCAGGAATGGCACTTGCTGTCCGGGCAAATTCAAATTCTGAAGCAGTGGTTCCTTCCAGTTCAAAACGAAAAATTTCTGTACCATTTGAATCTCGGAGTAAGTTCCCAGAAAATACACCAAAAGCTCCTCTACACAGCAACACACTTCACTCCAATTCACCTGAGGACCAAAAGCCTATGGGATCTGAAGCTGGACCTCGCAGGACTACTAAACTGGCTTCTGCTACAGAGAGCACTGGATTTGGAAGAACAATTTCAAAGTCATCACTGGCTATTAAGCATATGGTATGTTCCATTTTGTGCATGGAATAATATTTTCATCAAGCATTTAACTTCTTACAGGAGTGCTTGCCTCCTAAATTGAACTAAGATTAGACAAAGCTATAAGGTCATACATGCTTAATGAATAGTAGATCACACTCCTATGTCTTCAATATGTGTGTGTAGGACATCCGCCAGAAGAGCTTTGGAGGCATTCGGGGTGCATCAGTTTTTCCTCATAGTATTCAGTCTACGATGTCCAGTGGCCGAACTGTTCGAGCATCAAAGACGACTGTTCCTGTCACTAATGGTGGAATTCTTGTTGAAAATGGTGGTCACAAGGGAACATCTGGGGCCTTCAACGGAGCAGTATCGTGCAACATGAACACTGGTTCCAGATCTTCAGATTGGGAAAACCTCATGACAAGGGAGAGAATGGATGATGCAGATCTACATGGTAGCCACAAGTATGACGTGATCCTGATGAAAGAGGACTTGAAGAACACAAGCTGGCTTCTTGGTGCTGACGATAAATCTGACCAGGGCTCGGTATTTGATCACCGATTTGAGCCTCTGCCTGAACTCTTTGATCCCCTATAGCAAGTTTGTTCATAATAGTCTGTTTTCATTCATAATAGTCTGTTTTGTTGATTTGTGATTGGTGTTCTCTCAAAGGCCTGTTTTTGCTTACAACAAGAGGATGCTGATATTGATATATTTTTTATCCAATTGATATGAATAGACCACAATTCTTGATCCAGTCCATAATGTATATAGTACATATCCCATCATGGCTTTTAGACTTTGTATTTGCTGGAGAACATTGGTTTCCTTGTAGTTGGGTGCTTGCTATCAACGAGAATGCAATATTGTCAACACTGACTCCTTAAAACCTCCTCAGGAAGCATTCCATGTTGTAGAAGCTTCCTTGATAGGGCTGACTACCAACAATTATTGCGTTAAGGATTGAGGAAGTTGGCAAAACAATTATTGCAAAGTAACATAAACTATGGACTGCCTTGATAGGCATGCCATATTATTAGCGAAGATGACTAATTGCAAATGGTCAAACTTGAGTAAATTAGGATACTCTTTACTGATCACATGTAGCTCACATTCACGAGCGCATAAACAACTTTTTTTTTTTTTTTTACTTGCAAGATTACATACAATGTAGTTAGATTCCTACGTTAATGAGACCTTTATTCCTGGTAACCTCGTTTGACCCTTGCCCTCTCATCATGATCGATTGTGGCCCTTATCGATTGCCCAACCTCACCTCTCCTAGCCATTTGCATCTCCACACATGGGTTAGTAAGCAACATTGATTGTCTCCCTCCCCTTCCTTAACCACTTGCCTCGTATGTGAGTTGGTAGTGTTAGTCGCCTATGCCTTCTTCACGTGAGGGTCATGACTGACCATGATGAGAGCTAATGACCTAAGCGGCTACAAGTGAGTAGGGACATTGCTATATTGGAGATTATGATAAAAATATTTCAAGTTACGAGGATAAAATAGTCTTTTCATATTATTAGGGTGGGAATTTTTCAAACTTGAGACGTTCTACTACCAGAAAAACCACAAACCCGCCCCCCTATATATATATATATATATATATATATATATATATATATATACTAGAAAGAATATAAACAAAAAAAATTTAGAAATTAACAATAAAAGAATATACTAGAAAGCCGATAGAAGAAAACTAAATTATTCACTATATAAAAATAAATAAATAAATAAATGTAATGAGTCACTCCCTCTTGAGTTAACTCAAACTTGATCCCTCAATCTCTTTTACACTCTCAGATAAAATTTGAAAAACTACTATCTCAATAACGCAAGAGTATCAATAGTGTTTTTCTCTCTCCTTCTCTCACCAAAATCTTGGTTTTTATGGTGTACAAATTATAATACACTAAAAAGTTCTTTAACTATTTGAATCTATAATCTTAATCCTAATATTACAATAAAATAGAATGACTCATGCAAGTAATTTGAATCTAATTAAAACTCATCAAATACTTATCAACCCTTACATTAATTAAAATTATTTATGGATAAAAAGTAATTAGCATGATAACAAGGTGATTATGAAGGAGGGATAGTAGGTAGGCTACCTTAGCATTCATCTGATGAAATTAAGGTTAGCAAATGAGCCGATGATGTTTGGTGTAATGGATTATTATTTTTCATTGTATTCTGTGTTCACATGGCAATGACGTCCAAGTCGATTGACCCTCCTTGAACACTGTGAAGTTAGTGTTGGAGTTAAGAGCTGCAACCTATGCCCCTCTTCCGCCACTGTCATCATAACTCCAAAGCATCAGTGAAATGCTCATAAACAATCTCAGAATCTTGAGTTGTCATAGGTATCTTTCATGACAATGAGAAACCTGTTTCCTTTTCAGATAAATCTGACATTAGTTACCAAGGATATATATATATATATATATATAGATAAAGCTTTGGATCATATTCACCTCAAAGAAGAATCATATTTACCATTAACTTATGGAAAGTCTTTAGCTTTCTCCTTCCTTTCCATCCTCATACTGTGGTTCAAACGTATGGTACGCTAATATCTTAACAATAATCTTTGGGTGTTACGAGTTGCTTCCATCAATTATAACTTCGAGAAGGACTCTCGATTGAATTAAATTCTGTCATGAGTTTGAGGACTACAATGAACTTTATATATGTATGATTCATGACTTTGCAAAGAGTCTTATTTTTGTCTCACTTTATAATTTTACCTTTGTGCTAATCAGCTTTCTATTCAATCGTTTCAGATGGGTTTGGTCTCATCGAGAGATTGCTTGGTTTAGTTTGGGTTGATGTATATCATATTAATGAACAGATTATACCTTCCTTTTAGTTTGGGTTCGAAAGGTTTGAGATGTGGTTGCTATCCTTTTATTTGAGATCCTTCCCTTCTCCTTCTCACACTTTTAGTTCTTCTCATCTTTCTTCTCCTTGGTCTTCTTCCTGGAATCATCATTATACGCGAAACATCAATGTAAGTAGTATATTGTTCAAGTTTAGGTGTATATTTGATGAATATAGTAGGGTTTCAAAAATATAGTAGCATGATAAATATCTAGCTAGGGTTCCTATGGCCTTATTTATTTTATTCTTTTTTTACTATTTTATTTGATATATTAATGTTTTATTACTATTTAACTAATTTATTATTTTTTATTATATTAAAATGATTTATGTGAAAAAGTTACTTATCCTCTTGTATTTATTATTAGTACTATGTTCTAATGATCTCATTGTAGTAGGGATGATCCATCCAGTATTTTTTTGTTCTTGATGACATTGATAGCTATAGAATCTATGTGAGACATTAAGGTTATGTTAAAGAAGTGCCTGCTGATAGCTCACATTAATATGATGAAGATGATGGCTTGTCTGAAAACAAAAGTGGCTGATGAAGAAAGGATAAGACAAGTGATTGAAGGTGACATAAACATTAATATTTATTCTATTTGATGTTGTTAGTCAAGATATGTATAATAATAATTATGAAGGAACGACGGCTGAATATAGTACTTACTAGTCAAGATGATGGCTTGATATTTAAATGCTATGATGATTCCTTATGTTGAAGAAGATGAATTTGCCTCAAATAATCTTTTCATTTGTTAGGTATATGTGATATATACATGTTATTAATGATATTAGGTTATACAATAATGTCTTGTCTAATTTTAATTTTGTACAGGTATTTCGAGATAAAATTAATTCAAAAAAGTATTAAATGAGTATGTTATTCGTATAAACTTTAAGATCAAACATATTGCGAGTAGATGATATAAGGTAAAAAAAAAACACCACTTTGGATAATAGTAACTTGTGATGGAATCGATAGTTTCAAAATTATAAAGTTTATAAAAGTGCACCAATATAATTTGTCAAGATTAAATAAATAGGAATCAAAAGAATGCAATATTTCTTTTCATTACAAAGCAAATTAAAGAATAAGTTTTGACAAATGATTATTACATATATTAAAAAAATTTAGAGTAATTGATTGTATCTTACAAAAAGGCTTATATGAGATATTGCATTTAAGAAAGTTTATGGTGACTTCAAACTACTCATATGATAATGTAATTTCATTTGTAAAGGAGTTACAAATTCAGAATTATTTATAATGGCATCAGAATTATTTATAAAGAATATTTTTAGCATGTCTTACGAGTTTTAAGAATTATATGCGACTTGTTTCTAATATTGATACTGAACATAGTACTTTAATGATGATTATAATTATCGATGAAGCTAATAAATAATTTCTAATTATATTTGCTATCAACGAGATTGAAAGTAAAAATTCATGAGAGTGATTCTTGCGTTAATTGAGAATATGTGTATCATTGAATGTTTTAACTTGTAAAGGAGATTTTTTGAAAAGCAAATCATACTTATTGCATAGTTTTTTCATCGTTTGAAAAATCTTGTGACCGAAAAATATAAATTCATTATTGAATTGTTCGAGGGTTACTTATTTCTTATATGATTGAAATTATAAGAAAATTGTTGGTCAAATGGTTCTATCTGTATTATCTAATAGGTGACAGATTAAAAATTGTAGAGTTTTCCTCATTCCAATAATGAATCATAAGTAGATATTGTGTGAGACAGTTATGGTAGATATGGACAAAAAATAGTATTCATATAGTCATTTTGATATCTATGGAATACTATTATGGTCTCATGTCATGATAACTATTGGGTATAAAAATATTAATTCATATTTATTTTGTGCAAAAATATTATACAATTGAAACTTATAGGATGGTCTATAACGAAAAAATCTTTTTCACTAAAATTAAGTTATATTAGACATAACAAGAAGATGATTTTATATTATTACCATTGAGATATATATTATAGGCCGTACGAAGAAAGAAAACAATAATGGCTGAATCTATATTAAGAGAAATCGTTGCACGTGCTAACAACATAATCGTCACTCATATAAATTTCCACCTATGTAAAAATTGGTAACAATATTATTTTATGTTTCATTATGTAATTTTGAGACATTTGAATATGATAATATATTTTGGGTCATTTTTGAAAATTTTAACTCATTTATGATTGGATTTCAAAAAAATAGTTATAAATATTTTAAAAATTAAAAATATCATTCAAGCCCTCATAAGTTATTTTCAAGATTTTCTAAAGGTTTGAAATCAAAACTCAAAAAATGAGACCAGTTACACTTAGTTTAAAGAAGGCTATACTAATTTTGAGATCATACTAAAATATGTGTAATTGGGTTCAAAGTTATTGTTTTAAGGTACAAACATACCACTAGACATAATCAAAATGTCCATAACTATGATTTTTTCTTGAAGAATTTTAGCCTATTTATGGCTAGATTTTTCAAAAGAAGTTATTAATGTTTCCAAAAGATAAAAAATATCATTTTGAATAGGTTTACACTAATTTTGGGTCCTGTTTAAAAAATATATAATCCCATTTAAAACCAATGTAATTGGGCTTAAATTGATTTTTAGAAGGTACAACTTATCTCATATGAATAAATTGACATAATTAAGATGTTGCATGTAAAAAGTTCAACTTGAAACATCCAAATACTCTATAAGTGTGTTTTTTTAGAAAAATTTAACCTATTTATTACTGGACCTTTTCAAAATGAGATATTAATATTTTAGAAACTCAAAAAAAGGCTCATTTAGGACTCATTTTCAAGGTTTTCTAAAGGTTTGAAATCAAAACTAAAAAAACTATGCCAATTACATTGATTTTGAATAGATTTACATTGATCTTACAAATCACTTGCAAATATTTATCCAGAAATATGTCTTTTGACAAATATATCTATTAGATTAGTCAACATATTTACAAAATAATTACACAAAATCTCACTTTCAAATAATTGTCCATCAACATATTCATTATCTAACTTATCAATATACTTTCTTGTTACTTTACAAATCACTTACAATATTTTAGTTCTACATCAGCTATAAATCAATGTCAAATCAAGAGCCATAATTTAGTTACAGAAGTCGCTAAATATTTCAAAAAATATTTATCCATCAACATTGAATCTGCATTCTGCAATTGGAATCCTTTCATGTTCTCCTACTTGAGTTTTAGTGAAAATTCGAAAAGCAAATACTCACATGTACTTTATAAGCCAAACTCCATTTGACCCGATTCGAGTTTCAATCGGATTTCAATTAGATCCTAATCAAGTTAATTTAAGATCAAGCTAAAATCAAGTTAGCTCAAGCCTAATCAAGCACAAAGATTAGATTCAAGTTAGCTCAAGCCTCACTTAAATTCAGCTCAAATTGAGTTCCGATGGAAGTCCAATTCAAATCTAATTTGGTTAGACCCACCTTGAGCTCATTCAAATCTAAAGAGGTTAAGTCCAACTAGAATCAATGTAGCTCCAAATCCTAAATGCATTAAGATTCTTTTAAGTTCTAAAGATATTAGAACTCTCCATAGCCTAACTAGCTAGGACTCCACCCCTATCTCAAGTTATAAAAGGAGGAGAGTTCCATCTAAAATATTTTAAAGTCATCTAAGTCATCATCCAACCAACCCTAAGCTGAGAAGAGAGGAGAGAAGAAAAGAAAGAGAAGAGGAGGACAATAGCAATGACATTCTTTCTTCTATCTAGCCTTTTAGCCAACCTAGGACAATTTCCTAACTAAGAGTAGTAGAAGAAGAGGAGAAGAGGAAGAAAGTCTTAGTGGCCCTTTTCTAGCAACAATCTTATGATCTGTCATGGAATTCTAAACCATTAAAAAACTAATAACTTTATCTTTGTCTTTGACATCTAAAGACATAATAGCAACCTCAACAAATAATAGTCCTATTGAGGTATTATCGGATTAGTAAAAGGAGGAAAGGAAGGGAGAGAATTGATAACAACCTATATTCTACTGGGAGTGTGATCTATCCATGCTTATCGTATGATAATTTATGAGGAATCATTATCTAGAATCTTTTGTTTATTTTTTTATTTAGGCACTTTAAATGCATAATAATAGTAAATTAATTTTTCCTTTCTGAGTTTATTTATTACAATAAAAGTGTAACTCTATCAAAACTTCCATCTATGAGATGGTTACTAATAGCAGATAAGATATCCTTAATTGTATAAGAAAATTTCTTTACGTTGAGGAAAATCTTTCCTCTTAACCTGTATAAATAGGGAGAGAACATGTCAATGCAATATAACTTTTTCCATAATTTGTATCTTCTATCCTCTTCTAACAGTTACAAGTTGATAGAGTATCAAACTCAAATAGTATACGAATCATTCGTAATAAAAATTACATAATCATTATATTGATATATTATTTAAACTAAAAATTTTAGAATTATGTAATACTCGCAAAGCATTTTGTTTTAGACACAGTTACTCAATAGATTTTTATAATTTCATCCATGACATTTCAACTAAGTTAAACCATGGTGTAATTATTTAGTTCAGCTATGGTTATTCATTCATATATAAAAAATATACATTTCTATCTAACATGATAATATTAAGAAAAACTATTATTCATTGTTAATAAATTATTAAACTTATCTTAATAATGATATCCATGTCTATTTTTTTTTTTTTTTTTCAAAGTTTGGTCATCATGTCATAGTATCATATAGTCATATCATTAACTTTATTCTTCTCCTCCATATTCTCCTCATGGTTTCTAATGCCCTCATGAACAATTATAAGAATCTCCTTGACACTCTCTTCCATTTTTGTTCATCCAAAATTTTCACTATAATAACTACCTTGAACCCAATTTTATCTTTTGATAGTTTTATCTAACTCAATCTTCTTATTCACAACAGCTCTCCTTAGTTTTTCTTTTTCTTTACTTCCTCAAATTGTTAGGACTGCGACCTCTACTTAATTTTATTAGATATATAATTCATTTTTATTCTAAATTCTCCTCGTTACCAAGGAATTCGGTAATGATATCATTGAGCTCATGTTCTACTAAGGTTATAAGAAACCTGCTAGGCTTCCCAAGATATCGATCACAAGATTGGCATTTGGAAGTAGCATCACATAGAGTTGACTTTGCTATTAGGACAACCTCAGGTGCAACATCCGGAAATTGGCCTTCCTCCATTGAAAAATCTTTTTGTGGTACATCATCAACTTGTATATCCTATATAATAGGTAAAGGGTTAAATCACCTTAATATCATAATAGCGCCATGTATGATGATAACAAATGATATGAATATTTGCCAAGCACAATACATGCTTACAAAACCATCAGCCATCAAGATAAATGTTAAATGTTTATGAAAATATTAATTCATCATACCGGTAATAGCGGTAAGCACTCTCTTAAATAATCGACAGATACTGTCTTGTTTCATTTGACTCTATATATTCTATCTCTGACTATTAATTTTTTTCTAAAAATAAAAAAATTAACATCCAGTTGAACTCATTTAAATTATCAATAATTGATAATAATGAAACCAGCAAATCATAAATACTTTGACAAAATAAGATACATACATACATAAATATATATATATGTATATATATATATATATATATATATATATATATATATATATATATATATATACATTTGATAAAAGTCTCAAATATCCTTAATATTATCATTTTTACAATATATACAATATGTACAATAGATATATCCTTAATATTATCCTTTATAGCTCCTATGAATATAATAAGCTCTAAATAACATGACTAAAATTATTTAACAATGATAAATTTATAGTCATTAGATCCTTAAAAGCCTAAAGTTAACTAAGAATAAATTACAGAAAAATTAACTATAATTTCCCCTTTGCTATCAAATTTCAATAAAATACAAAAAAAATTATATGAAATACCTACTTAATATCCTTGGTCATCAAATTTCATTAAAGTACACAGATATTTATATGAAATAGCTATTTATATGAAGTTTGGTTTGTAGGAATCAATTTAGGATTTTTACAAATGTTGAGAAAACCCTATAGGGTTAATTGTAGGGATATCATGAATAGAGCTTCTAAAGGGAAATACTATCAATAAAGACCTTACGGGCACTTTCTCCTAAGCTTTTCTATATTGGATATCTAAGACAAAGATAAATAGATAAAAGATGAAGATGTCTAGACAAAGACATCGTCAATGAATAGTATATATGAAGACAAAGCTAAGGTGAGAGCTCAAATGTCAATATAACTTTAGAAGAAAAATATCGCATTGAGGAGAAGATGACATAAATAGTTGAGTTTTTACTTGATTCAAATCACTATTATCTTCTCAAGACTAAATCCAAGACTATTTTGCTCTTTACGAGAATAAATAAATAAGGGATGTTTTAAAAAAAAAATTAATTTTAAAGATATTTTTAAGGCAATCTCTCAACATTTTATATGCATTTTCAATCCATGTCTTTTGAGGTATATATTATACCATCTAATGACCTAAATATTCCTTTTTCACCTAGAGAACTATCTTATGAGAAGTGGTTGAGTTGTTAAGGAAAATTAAGTAGGACAATTAATTCTTAGGGTAGGAAGGCACATTAACAAAGGCGGGTTAGTACACAATCGAGGACATAATTTATAGCAACATGCTCAGATGCCCTAACTATGCTGTCATCTCCATCTTCATGTTCCAGTAACTTGTTTCACAATCCATTATCACAAAGTCAAGGACAAGTAGGTGGTCCACATTCATTCTTCATCTGCTACTAGCTTCAATGACATTTTTCTTTTAGCTATAATATATATATATATATATATATATATATATATTCATAAATGTACTCTTAGGTAAATGTGCTTAGTCAAACCATTGCATTCTTTAGTTTGTAGTTATAATATATGTAAGAAAATCATGTTAATCATAATGGAATACAAGATCCATTTAATTGATGCAAGAGCTAGATA
>NW_027021253.1:20000-30103 GCF_036884655.1 Musa acuminata AAA Group | reverse complement strand
TTTCTTATTTAAAAAGTTTGTTCGAAAAACCCTACAAACAAAGAACTACTCCTTACTCAAGTTCCCACTAAGGACCAACGATTCATTCTTCTTTTTTTACTTTCATTTTCCGAATTACTTATGACAAAATAAAAATGTAGGATTTTTGAGTAGTCTACTTCCCGTCAAATGATGAATCCCCTTAAAAGAATACTTTGGGACTCGTAAGGGATTTACTTGTCTATATATCGTTCTATTCGATCCTTTAGGTCCCTACTCACCTCGATGGTTATCCCATGATGCCCCTTGAAGCATATATGCGATAGATAGACTTCTGTAACCATACTATATTTGCTTGCTTAAACGAATCTCTCTATAAAGAAATGGAATAGCTGATTCCACAAAAAAGTGTTTTTTCACGAGGTATAACTAGCAATTCCTATTTATACGGAATCGACCATGGATCAATTCCCCTTGCATTTGGAAGTATTGAATACACCTATAATTCTGAGTTTCGTGTTACTTTTACTTCTCCCAAAACACATGTCAGAGCCGGGGGCACCCCAATCGGATTGAATGGGATGACAGTTTCTCAGTCCGAATCTGTAAAACGAAAATTTTGATCAAATCACACATCGCAGTATACTAGGCCTTCTAATTCCTTAAGGGGTTTATCTAAAAGATTCGCGATATAACTAGGAAGACGTTTCAAATACCACACATGAGTCACTGGACATGCGAGTTTGATGTATCCCATTTGATATCTTCGTATCCGAGAATCAACAAATTCCACCCCGCATTGTTCACAAAATTTCGGGTCTTCTTTTTCAGCTCCAATCACTCGATAATTTCCACAAGCACAAATTCCACTTTTTATGGGCCCAGAGATTCTTTCACAAAACAATCCATCTTTTTCTGGTTTATTGGTCTTATAATGAAACGTATAGGGCTTTGTCACCTCTCCAACTATCTCTCCATTAGGTAAAATTTTGTTGGCCCAAGCCTTTATTTGTTGAGGAGAAACTAGTCCAATTCGAAGTTGTTGATGTTTATACCGGTCAATCATAGAATAGAAATTCTGATTCATTCAGATCAAGCTTCCTTCCTATTAATCTGGAAGTTCTTCTCAGATACAAGGAAATGATTCAGTTCTAGAGCTAAAGATCGTAGTTCTCGAACGAGCAATCGAAAAGATTCTGGAGCATCTTCTGGGTTAGATACTCTTCCTCCAATGATCGTAGCACCAAGTACTTCTTGACGAGCTCTAATATGATCAGATTTATAAGTAAGCATCTCTTGTAAAATATGAGCAACACCAAATCCCTCTAGAGCCCAAACTTCCATTTCCCCTACTCGTTGTCCCCCTTGCTTCGCCCTTCCTCTAAGGGGTTGTTGTGTAACAAGTGCGTAATGTCCACTAGAACGTCCATGGATTTTATCATCAACTTGATGAATTAATTTTAAAATATAGGACTTTCCTATTAGAACAGGTTGTTCAAAAGGATTTCCTGTTCTTCCATCAAATATTCTGCTTTTTCCCGGATATTCGGGTTCAAATACCCATGGATTTTTTGTTTGCTTACTGGCTTCATATAATTCGGAAAACACTAGTTTTCTCGAAGCCTCTTGCTCATATCTCTCATCAAAAGGTGCTATTCTATAATGTCTCTTTAGCAGATCCCCCGCTAACCCGAGCGAGCATTCAAATATCTGTCCCACATTCATTCGTGATGGTACTCCTAATGGGTTGAAGACCATATCAACAGGTGTTCCATCTTGCAAATAGGGCATATCTTGTCTAGGCAAAATTTTTGAAATGATACCCTTATTCCCATGTCTTCCAGCTACTTTATCACCTACTTTGATTTCACGTTTCTGTGAAATATATACACGAATCATTTCTGAATTATAACAGGAACCCCCCTTTTTCCGGATCCATCTCACATCAATAACGCGACCTCTTCCGCCTATAGGTAGTTTTAGAGAAGTTTCTTTTGCAGTGGATACCTGAATTCCAAGTATGGCTCGTAATAATCTATCCTCTGGAGCATACGACGATTCGTTTGCTGTCTGAGGTGTTAATTTACCTACTAAAATATCACCTGTTTCTACCCAAGATCCCAGCATCACAACTCCATTTCTGTCTAAATTGCGGAGTAAATGAGCCTCTAGATGTGGTATTTCCTTAGTGATTCTTTCAGGTCCTTGGCTTGTCACATGAGTCTGAATTTCATATTTCCGGATGTGAAAAGAAGTATAAATATCTTCATATACCAGACGTTCGCTAATTAGTACTGCGTCTTCAGAATTGTAACCCTCCCATGGCATATAAGCTACTAATACGTTTTTTCCTAAAGCAAGTTCCCCCCCAACTGTAGCCGCCACCGTCCGCTAAAATTTGTCCTTTTTTAATGCATTTACCCCGCGGAACCTGAGGTTTTTGATGCATACAAGTATTTTTGTTGGAACGTTGATAGATAACTAATGGAATACTTATACTTATAGTAGTGTCCCCATTACTTGATAAAATGATCTTGTGAGGGTCAGTATAAATGATCTTTCCCTCGTGTTCGGCTATAGCGGAAACCCCCGAATCCAGAGCCGTTTGGCGTTCCAGTCCAGTTCCAACAATGCACCTCTCGGACTGAGAAAGCGGAACTGCTTGGCGCTGCATATTAGAACTCATTAAAGCCCGATTCGCATCATTATGCTCGATAAAAGGAATGAGGGAAGCTCCAATAGAAAAATATTGGAAGGGAAAAATACTTCTAAGATGAATCTGTTCCCATGCAATAGTCAGGAACTCTTGACGGTATCGGGCTGGAACAACCTGTTCTTCCTGAATACCCCGATTCAAGGCCAAAGAATTTCCCGCTGCTACCATATGAATATTCATCTCTATTTGGTGATAAATAAACTATCTGTGCCTCTTTTGATCTTTCAGATATTTCATAAAATGGACTCTCTATAGATCCCCAATGGCCAATCCTCACATGAATGGCTAAGGATCCAATAAGTCCAACATTGATTCCTTCGGACGTGTCAATTGGACAAATACGTCCATAGTGGCTAGGATGAATATCTCGTATCCGAAAACTAGCAGTTCGCCCCGTCAATCCTCCAGGACCCAAATAACTCAATTTTCGCCCATGAACGATTTGTGTCAATGGATTAGTTCGATCCAAAACTTGAGATAAAGGATGTAGGCCAAAAAACGATTCATAAGTGGTTGTTAATGAAGTTGAAGTTACCAAATTTTGAGGAGTCGGTATCAATTTATGCCGAATTGCTCCACATATAGTTCCTCGAACCGCATTTTCTAAACGAACAAGAGCCAGTCCGAATTGATCCTGTAACAGATCCGCTATAGAACGAATCCGTTTATTTTTCAAGTGATTCATATCGTCAAGTGTACCCATTCCAAATTTAATTCCGATCAAATGATCCGCAGCAGCCAATACATCTCGTGGTAATAAAAATGTATTGTTCTGAGGTATATCAAGATTCAGTCTCCGGTTCATATTTCGTCGACCAATCCTTCCTAATTCACATCTTTGTTGAAAAAATTTCTTTTGTAATTCTTTACATAAAGACTCAGAAAATACCGGATCCCCGCCTACACAAGCAAATTGTTGATAAAATTCCAAAATAGCATTTTCTTTTGACCCAATCTTTTTTTTCTCCTTATCATTCGGGAAAGACAAGAAAATTTCAGGGTAACAAACATTATCTAGAATTTCTCTTAGATTCGAACCCATAGCTGATGATAGAATTAGAATAGATATTTTTTGTTTCCTACTTACACGGGCCCATATCCTTGCTTTTCTATCAATTTCTAATTCCGATCTTCCTCCCCAATCTGATATTATTGTGCTGGTATAGACAGAAATTCCGTTATGGTCCAATTCTGAACGGTAGTAAATACCAGGACTTTGCAATATTTGATTGATCACAATTCTGTATATTCCATTTACTATAAAGGTTCCCAGGGAATTCATTAGGGGAATGTTTCCAATAAAAACGGTTTGTTCTTGCATATCTCTACCGGTTTTCCAAATTAATCCCGCGGGTACATATAATTCAGAAGAATATGTGAGTGATTCATACACAGCATCTCTTTCGTTTATCAAGGGTTCTACCAATTGATATCTTTCCACAAATAATTTAAATTCAATTTCTTGATCTGTATCTTCAATTTTTGGAAACTTATGAAATTCTTCCGTCAAGCCCTCATTAATGAACCTACAAAATCCCTCAAATTGGATCTGACTAAATCCAGGTATTGTGGACATTCCCTCATTTCCATCATTCCGGAGCATCTTAATCTTAAGTTTCCTGTTTATTGAAAAATCCCATTATTAGCTCACTATTTATCGAACCATACGGATCGATCTAGCAATGATGGAATGTATATTCTGTTTACTGAATCACATGAAATTTTAGCCAACTCCATATACCATATATGTATTTCATACGTATGAACGGAAATGAGACAGAGGAATGAAGAGCATTTTCGACGCAAGTTCGAATTTGCGACAGGTACAACAGGAACAATATAGAGTTTCCCTTTTTAGCATACTTAATTTTATTTGAGTTTCATTTCATGTTCAAAAAAAATTTCGAATTATTTTTTTGCTAGTAGAATATATAGAATATGATTGAATTGCGTAATAGGAGTAATATTTATTAAGTGCATGCCAATATAGCTATCTACCTGTCCGCATATCACATCTTTTATCGTAATTTCACTTGTGGCAACAGAAGTCAGGTCGCACTATATCATAATTCCTATTTTTTCTATTGCATATAGAAAATGAAAAAAGAAGGCACGACGATTCTCTATAGGGATATGGGATATGTACATAAGAGCGGTATCTGTGTAACAATTTCTGTTTTGAGGTTTACATATACACATATATATTGTTATAATTTATATTGTTATAATTGAAATTGAAAAAGATTGATTATTGAAAATAATTGATACTGAATTAGTCATAAATCAATTTGATTTTGTTATGCCATTAAGGAAACGCAACAATTTGAGATACAAATTGAAGAACCTTTCGCTAATTCAAAACAACAAAACAAATAGTTAATGGTTCCAATTTGCCCTGAATTTTTCAGTCTTTGACCAGAAATCTATTTTTTATCTTATTTGGATCGAATTTGGTTTGGCGACATGGCCAAGTGGTAAGGCGGGGGACTGCAAATCCTTTATCCCCAGTTCAAATCTGGGTGTCGCCTGATCAACAAAAAACTTGGGATTTCTTATTCTGCTGATTTAACTCGACGAATTCTGTCCCCGGAGAAGGAGAGGCAAAAGGATAAGCCTATCGATACTTTATTTTTAGAATCTGTAGTTCTATAAAGAAAGTCAATTTTTTTAAAGAAAGTCAATTTTTTTCTAAAAATCCGGGCTTTGGGTGTGGCCCAAACCGGTACAAATAGGGATGAAGTAAGCCTTACTTATTAATATGATTATGATTTTAATATGATTATGATTGGTTCGGACATTTATTTTATAAGTAGAATAAATAAATAGTGAAAGTAAATTCTGGGATTCAAAACTACGAAAGTAAGAGGTCGGAAATCTTGGTATCCAAAGGTTCCTAAAGGACACTCCATTTTTGCTACTAGGATTGAAGAAGAGATTGTACGAAAGACTATCAAGAATTCCTAATTATTTTACACTACCACCGTTGTGTCTACTGACTCTGTCTGGAATTCGATTGGATAGGCTGATGGGAAATCAATTTAGAAGTTGTGGAAAGGACTGAAGATACTTTGTATCCAGACTCACGAGAGTCTCTGAGTACTCAAACATTCAATCAGGATAGTTGGTCGGCTCTTATTGAGTAAAGAGTAAAAGTAAAAGTTGAAGAAACAAAAAAATTTCTTTGCCCGTGTAGGAATTTCTTTGCCCGTGTAAGATAGGGGGATTACGAAAAAAAGAAAGAATGTATGTAATACTGGTGATGGTGTCTCCCCATTCTTTCACAAAAAAAACAGTAAGGCTTAGATCAAATAGGAAATAGAGGTATCTGATAGATAGTTATCTATCTTGATGGTATATTTTGATGTCTTTTGCTTATGAAAAAGGGTAACAAACAATAGGTCTTAGTACTCCTACATGTTCCATTGGGATAGGAGTATTCCTTTGTTATTTCATTTTCCGAGAAAAGGTGTGTGTATTGTATTTATGCTTAATGCTTCCCGATTCTACCAGAAATCTTATAATCTTGTTACGAGTAGATTCATTGGATTGGTTCATCAATAGCCTTAAGTTAAGTCAGAATTCCATTTTGACTCTGCGCCATTGATTCCACTATGATTATTGATCAATAATGGAATAATTCCTTCATAGAGATAGGAGACATAATTTATATGGATATAGTAAGTCTCGCTTGGGCTGCTTTAATGGTAGTCTTTACATTTTCCCTCTCACTCGTAGTATGGGGAAGGAGTGGACTCTAGGGGTACTACTAATCGAGTAATCGATTGAGTAATTGAATTCTATCAATTGTTTAATTGATCGTTTTGCAAAGCTTTAAAAAAAGAATGTCTCTGTTTCAAAATTATACTGAAATACAGTAATGAATAAGAAAATACAATAATGAATAATAACCATTCGATCAAAGAATGAATGATTACTATAGTTGTATTTCGAAACCTAAATCTACGCATGATAGGAAATTTTTTCCAACCGAATTCTTCCTAAATATTCTATTTTGATAAACCAGCTCTTACCAGAATTATGGATATTACAAAAAGAAAAAATCTGAAATTGGTTTTTTCTTTTTTTCTTTATTTGTTTCCCTCTTTCTTTACTTTTACTGTTCTAAGAGAAGAGAAAGCCGTTCCGCTATTCTAATTATATTAGATTACGACAATACATACTTTCTATTGGAAATGACTAGTTGTTGTCCAAAGAGGTTCTACACATAATAAGATTAGATCTTTCTTCCGTTGAGCGATCCACATATCGCGCATTTCACCTTTTTTTTAGACTCCTAGAGATTTTTTTATGCTTTTTTTGACTCATCTCATGTCATGTTTAAGCATAAAAAATTGGGAAGGTCTACTCTATTAATCTACTTCTTTTTCAAATCTGAAGAAGTTATCATGGAATAGAACTCCGCAGATCATCTGTTAATAGATCAAGCAATGACTTCTTGAGATGGGAAATCTAAAAAAAGAAAAAGATTCTTTTCTTTGGTTTCGTTTTCTTTTATCTTTTTTTTTATTTAATTTATAGTAGAATATGCCCATACTCTTTTTGTCTTGCTCCATTGATTCCTTTGATAGATCTCGGGACCTATACCTATATATATATAAATTCTAAGAAAGCCAGGAATTAGAAGAGTTGGTCTTCAATTATTTTGAATTGATCGAAATCCACACAAGTAAATGTAGCCAAAAAAATAATAGAATTGGACTGTTATTTTGATGTACTATTTAGATATACATCTAATCTATGTACATACATATTGTATATTGACCTAGATATAGGCTTTCTCTATATAAAAGCCTATATCTGTATACAGTACAACTTTCTATGAAAATCATTAATAGGATAATAAATACTATACCATACTATCTCGGCTCAGATACTACTATCTCAGATACTTATTATCTCAGATACTTATGATTCCAGACAGATCATTTCATTTAAGACTTGGAGTTTGAATCCGTTTCTTTCATTTATTCAATCATTGATAAGAACTAATAAATCAAGTTTCAGTCAAATTAATCATTTTGACTGACTGTTTTTACGTAGATGATAAGTAAAAAGGCAGTAGGAACTAGAATGAACAGTGCAGTAGCAATAAATGCGAGAATATTTACTTCCATAATCTCATTGTTTTTTTACTTCGCAATAACTCGGGATCTAATCCCATAGAGATGAGAAATTTGATTCCTGTAAATTCAATGGGATGAATTGCATCCTGATGATACTGAATCGGATCAATATTATGAATAACAATATCTGATCTATCAAATCGATTCATCGTCGAGAATTGAATAGTATAACATAGGAAGATCCTTTATCCATACTAAATCTGAAATGGGATTCCTGATCCAATAAAGAATCCCATTGAATTTTCATCCTTTTCCACTTTTTCTTTTCTATAAATAACCCTACCGTCTTCCTTATATACTCCTCCTTCGTTATACTTATACATACAATTATGTACATACAATTATGAGGTATTATATGACTGGTATTCTATGAATCACACACAGATCCAAAGAGTAGAAGTGAGATGGAAAAAGGACGGGTTAAGTATAAAAGATCTAATATAATTCCAACAAATTTAATAAAAAGGAACGTTGCTTGGTCTTTTCTTTTATTTGATTAGTATCTCTTTCTTCGATTGGGACTGGAAGGCATACATCAAAAATTCAGTGTGCAATTTAAATGAGAATGAGATAGATTGTTTCCAATTAGTCATTGAGGATACACAAACAAAGTCGAAGCTAAAAAGGGTTGTCGTTTAACCTGACAAGTACTCTGTCGAGGTAATTATGTTAAGTTCATTATGTATTGTACAATAAACGAATACAATTTGCGTATGTACTCTCGGTAAAAATAGGAGCACTCTATTCTATTTCATTTATCAAGAAAATCGAAAAAGAAAGTCAGACGAGTATCTCTTAAAATACTAAATATAGGAATACCACCGATTGTACGAATCTATATATGTTATGTCTCTCCCTTATCACTCGGCACTAGTGGAAGAAATGGAAATTCCTGTATTTGTCTGATGATAAATGCGAAATGAAAAACAAAAGAAATAAGGATCTCCACTGGGGATTAGATCTTGCCCCCTGTCTCCTTTTTCACGGAAAATAGATAAATTCATTTCTCCATTCATCGGTCGGATCCTAGTTCGGGACTGACGGGGCTCGAACCCGCAGCTTCCGCCTTGACAGGGCGGTGCTCTGACCAATTGAACTACAATCCCAGCGAGGTGTATGGTATACATATTCTTAATGGTTTCAGAAAAACATTTTCTTCGTCGCGTTGTAACAGAGACACGAATGATATACTAACTGATATCATATACACATAGAACACATAGATATGGACTATAGTGAAAGTGACACGGATTACTAGTAACCTGTGTTTATTTTATTTTATTGCCAAAAATAGATAATCAACCTTTCATTGAGAAAAAACGATTTTTCCTTTCATAATCTTTGCTTTGATTAAGTATTATGAATCTAGATCGTTAGAAAGAAAAGATCAGAACGAATGAGAAAAACATGGATAGAGAAACAAAAATGGACTCTTTCTCTTTTACGGATCAGGTATTTTTGTTTCTGGGGGACAAATTGGTTATATCATTGGTTATATCATATTCATGGAGCGGCGAATTTTTGGGCCGAGCTGGATTTGAACCAGCGTAGACATATCGCCAACGAATTTACAGTCCGTCCCCATTAACCGCTCGGGCATCGACCCAGGAAGAATTCCTTCTAGGCTTATTGATAATCCATGATCAACTTCCTTTCGTAGTACCCCCAGGGGAAGTCGAATCCCCGCTGCCTCCTTGAAAGAGAGATGTCCTGAACCACTAGACGATAGGGGCATATCCGCCCAACTGTCATCATACTATGATGATAGTATGAGTAGTTTTTTGGAATTGTCAATATAATCTAATGATATGACTAGATCTGAACACTCTTTTCTACTTTTATGTTATGATTCCATAGAATTTTGTTTTGGATTTGATGGTTCATGAATGAACCATCCCATACTATTTTATATAGCGAAAGGAGGTACAGGACTCCGTCAGTTCAGGCAGTGATTGGTCCGACAGAACAGAAAAGGGGGTAGAACCCCACTTAATTTCTTTTCTTCAATTTTAACTCATTAATTTTAACTTAACTCATTGCTTCGTTCATTGTTCAGATAAAATATGCCTATCACTATCTCACATTAAGTCAGAAAATTAAAAAACGATAGAAATTTTCCTTTTTTCTTTTTTATTTTTTTATAAGAATTCGGTTCAGGGTACGAATACCCTCATCACATGATTCAAGAAAATCTATCGAATCTATGTCGATGTCAGATTGGTACATGTATCAATCAAGTGAATCTTGTTTTGATGAGTCAGTAA
>NW_027021253.1:10000-15000 GCF_036884655.1 Musa acuminata AAA Group | reverse complement strand
ATTACACCTAAAAAGATCTTTTTTTTTTTACAAAAAAATGTTGCGGAGACAGGATTTGAACCCGTGACCTCAAGGTTATGAGCCTTGCGAGCTACCAAACTGCTCTACTCCGCGCTGAAGAACCGGGAACTTATGTACGAAGAAAGATTGGATACGCCCCTCTACCATATCCGTACAAATAGAATAGTCTATTTATACAGAATGGTAAAGAGGGCTCCTCTATCTTCTATGATAATAGATCATAGAGATTCATACAAAAGATCATAGAGATTCATACAAATACGAAAGGATATTTTTCTCTTTACCAACTTGATCTTATTGCGCCCGGTAACAAACATGCATGAAACATTTCTCGAAGTATGTGTCCGGATAGCCCAAAGTCTCGATAGTTAGCTCTAGGTCTTCCAGTCAAAAAACAACGTCGATGGAGACGTATAGGTGCACTATTACGTGGTGGGGATTGCAATTTTCCATGAATTTCCCATTTTTCACTCAATGATGGAACTTTGCTTATTTTTTTTTTTGAGGATCGACGAATCAAATGATATTTCTGTTCCAATTTCTGCCGCTTCTTCTCCCTCTGAATCAAACTTTTTCTTGCCATAATATAATGTTCAGTTCCTATTATTATCAATGATACAGTTCGGATCCTAGATGTAAAAATATAAGAAGGTAGATCCTCCCTCTCCATCGAAACAAATGAGATTGTTGCTGATACAGTACATAAAAAAAATAATAAATAACTAAATTAAAATTAACCAAATTTTCCTGATGTAGAGGCAATCAAGAAAGCTGCATAAGTGAATATATAGCCTACGGAAAAGTGGGCTAATCCAACCAATCTTGCTTGCACAATGGAAAGAGCCACTGGCTTATCTCTCCATCGAATCAAATTAGCCAAAGGTGTGCGTTCATGAGCCCATGCTAAAGTTTCAATCAATTCCTGCCAATATCCGCGCCAAGAAATTAAAAACATAAATCCAGTAGCCCAAACAAGATGTCCAAATAAGAACATCCACGCCCATACGGATAAACTATTCATACCAAAAGGATTATATCCATTGATAAGTTGTGAAGAGTTTAACCATAGATAATCTCTTAACCATCCCATTAAATAAGTGGAAGATTCATTAAATTGTGAAACGTTACCCTGCCATAAAGTGATGTGTTTCCAATGCCAATAAAAAGTAACCCACCCAATGGTATTTAACATCCAGAAAACTGCCAAATAAAATGCGTCCCAAGCAGAAATATCACAAGTACCGCCGCGTCCTGGGCCGTCGCAAGGAAAACTATAACCGAAATCCTTTTTATCTGGCATTAACTTGGAACCACGTGCATCTAAAGCACCTTTTACTAAAATCAGTGTAGTTGTATGCAAACCTAGAGCAATAGCATGATGAACCAAGAAGTCCCCAGGACCTATTGTTAAGAAGAGTGAATTACTATTCTCATTAACAGCATTCAACCAGCCCGGTAACCATATGCTTCGACCTGCATTGAATGCTGGGCCATTCGTTGAAGATAAGAGTACATCGAACCCATATGAAGTCTTACCATGAGCGGATTGTATCCATTGGGCAAATATAGGTTCAATCAAGATTTGTTTTTCCGGAGTACCAAAAGCGAGCATAACATCGTTATGAACATAAAGGCCCAAGGTATGGAACCCAAGAAACAGGCTGGCCCAACTTAAATGAGATATGATAGCTTCTTTGTGGTCTAACATTCTTGCCAATACATTATCCTCATTCTGTTCTGGATTGTAATCTCTAATGAAGAATATAGCTCCATGAGCAAAGGCTCCTGTCATGATAAACCCTGCGATGTATTGGTGATGAGTATATAACGCAGCTTGAGTAGTAAAGTCTTGTGCTATGAATGCATAAGCAGGTAAAGAGTACATGTGTTGAGCTACTAAGGAAGTAATAACCCCTAAAGAGGCTAGAGCAAGACCTAATTGAAAATGAAGCGAATTATTGATTGTGTCATAAAGACCCTTATGCCCACGCCCTAATCGACCCCCTGGAGGAATATGTGTTTCTAAAAGATCTTTGATACTGTGCCCAATCCCGAAGTTAGTTCTATACATATGACCAGCGATCAGGAAAATAAATGCAATAGCTAAATGATGATGAGCAATATCGGTCAGCCATAAACTTTGCGTTTGTGGATGAAATCCACCGAGAAGGGTTAGAATGGCAGTTCCTGTTCCTTGGGAAGTACCAAATAAATGGCTACTCGAATCAGGGTTTTGGGCATAAAGATTCCACTGACCCGTAAAAAGTGGTCCCAACCCTTGAGGATAGGGTAATACATCTAAAAAATTATTCCATCTGACGTACTGTCCCCTGGATCCTGGAATAGCGACATGAACTAAATGTCCTGTCCAAGCCAAAGAACTCACTCCGAAAAGTCCTGACAAATGATGATTTAGACGAGATTCGGCATTTTTGAACCACGAAACGCTTGGTTTCCATTTTGGTTGTAAGTGTAACCAACCCGCTATTAAGGATATAGCAGAAAGAAATAATAGAAAAAGAGCTCCAGTATAAAGATCTTCATTAGTGCGTAATCCGATTGTATACCACCACTGATAAACGCCGGAATAAGCGATATTCACTGGACCGGTAGCACCTCCTCGAGTAAAGGCTTCTACAGCTGGTTGACCAAAATGAGGATCCCAAATTGCATGAGCAATAGGTCTTACATGTAAAGGGTCTTGTATCCATGACTCAAAATTTCCTTGCCAAGCTACATGAAAGAGATTTCCGGACGTCCACAGAAAGATTATTGCTAATTGCCCAAAGTGAGAAGCAAAAATGTTCTGATAAAGACGTTCCTCAGTAATATCATCATGACTCTCGAAGTCATGTGCGGTAGCAATACCAAACCAAATACGACGAGTAGTGGGGTCCTGAGCTAAGCCTTGGCTAAACCTCGGAAATCTTAATGCCATAATGCCTTTCAAATCCTCCTAGCCATTATCCTACTGCAATAATTCTTGCTAAGAAGAATGCCCATGTTGTGGCAATTCCACCCAGAAGGTAATGGGTTACTCCTACAGCACGTCCTTGTACAATGCTCAAGGCTCTAGGCTGAGTAGCAGGAGCAACTTTTAATTTGTTATGAGCCCAAACGATGGATTCAATGAGTTCTTGCCAATAACCACGGCCACTGAATAGAAACATTAAACTGAAAGCCCAGACAAAATGAGCACCTAAGAAAAAGAGACCATATGCAGATAATGAAGAACCATAAGACTGAATTACCTGAGATGCCTGTGCCCATAAGAAATCTCGAAGCCACCCATTAATAGTAATGGAACTCTGCGCAAAGTTTCCTCCTGTAATATGAGTTACTACCCCTTGATCACTTATAGTACCCCAAACATCCGACTGCATTTTCCAACTGAAATGGAAAATAACTACGGAAATCGCATTGTACATCCAGAATAGACCTAAGAAGACATGATCCCAGGCAGATACTTGACATGTCCCCCCTCTTCCAGGTCCATCACAAGGAAAACGAAAACCAAGATTTGCTTTATCAGGTATCAAACGGGAACTGCGAGCAAATAGAACACCTTTCAGTAGTATCAATACAGTCACGTGGATCGTAAATGCATGAATATGATGGACTAAGAAGTCTGCGGTTCCTAATGGAATAGGTAACAAAGCTACTTTGCCGCCTACTGCTACCAACTCACCACCTCCCCAAGTTAAGCTGGTACTTGCTGTTGCACCAGGAGCTGTTATGCCGGGTGCTAAAGCATGGGTGTTTTGTACCCATTGAGCAAAGATGGGTTGTAATTGTATAGCGGTATCTGAAAACATATCTTGTGGACGCCCTAAAGCGCTCATGGTATCATTATGAATATACAAGCCAAAACTGTGAAAACCCAGAAATATACATGCCCAGTTAAGATGTGATATGATTGCATCGCGGTGTCTAAGGACACGATCTAATAGATCGTTGTATCGAGTAGTTGGATCGTAATCTCTTACCATAAAAATTGCTGCATGTGCAGCAGCACCAACTATGAGAAACCCACCGATCCACATGTGATGTGTGAACAACGAAAGTTGTGTACCATAGTCAATAGCTAGGTATGGATAGGGAGGCATGGAATACATATGGTGAGCTACAATAATGGTTAAAGAGCCTAACATAGCCAGGTTAAGAGATAATTGAGCATGCCACGACGTTGTTAGGATTTCATAGAGTCCTTTATGGCCCTGGCCTGTAAATGGACCTTTATGAGCCTCTAAAATGTCTTTAATGCTATGACCAATGCCCCAGTTGGTTCTATACATATGACCAGCGATCAGGAAAAGAATTGCAATAGCTAAATGATGGTGTGCAATATCGGTCAGCCATAGACCACCTGTTATTGGGTCCAATCCTCCGCGAAAAGTAAGAAATTCCGCGTATTTTGACCAATTCAAGGTGAAAAAGGGGGTTGCTCCCTCGGCAAAACTGGGATAAAGTTGAGCCAAAAGGTCCCGATTCAAGATAAATTCATGAGGAAGCGGTATCTCTTTAGGATCAACTCCAGCGTCGAGAAATTGGTTAATCGGTAAAGATACATGGATTTGGTGTCCCGCCCAAGAAAGAGACCCAAGTCCTAGTAACCCCGCTAAGTGGTGATTTAACATAGATTCTACATCTTGGAACCAAGCCAATTTGGGGGCGGCTTTGTGATAATGGAACCAACCAGCAAAAAGCATTAACGATGCAAAGACCAATGCGCCAATGGCGGTACAATAGAGTTGTAATTCACTAGTTATTCCAGATGCTCGCCAAATCTGAAAAAACCCGGAGGTTATTTGTATTCCTCGGAAACCTCCACCCACATCACCATTCAATATTTCTTGACCTACTATTGGCCAAACTACCTGGGCACTGGGTGCAATGTGAGTAGGATCACTTAGCCATGCTTCATAATTGGAAAAACGAGCGCCATGGAAGTACATGCCACTCAGCCAAAGAAAGATAAT
>NW_027021253.1:0-5000 GCF_036884655.1 Musa acuminata AAA Group | reverse complement strand
TACTTCTAAACTATATACTATAACTAACTATAATAATAATTCTGACTATTCTTCTGACTATTCTAACTATATCTAACTATAATATACAACATAATGTATTTATTTATATATTTATATTTTATATATTTATATTATGTTAATTATAGCTATAGCGAATCGGTCCTAAGATAAAAAAAAAGATAAGGATAAAGATACAATCTAAATGAAAATGAGACATTCCTCTGGTTTGATTCGGAAAAGGAGGAGATAGGACAAAAAAAAAGAAGAATGAATATCGACCGTTCCACTATTCCAAATCGCACTGTAAAAATGAAAGGGAGGGAGAAACATATATATGTTGGATATATCTATCCATATTGAATTGCGGATACATCAATGATAGAATCATTTCTGATTGAAACAAGGTTCATTCAATATAAATGAACTGATGGGGGATAGCCAAAAAAATCAAACAGCAGCATACACTTTTTCAATATAGAAATCATTATCTAACGAATTCAACGGGTCCAAACAAACAAAATAAATGAAAAGGATAGTTGGAATTCCAACTAGGTCTTGGTATCAAAGGGGATATGGCGAAATCGGTAGACGCTACGGACTTGATTGGATTGAGCCTTAGTATGGAAACCTGCTAAGTGGTAACTTCCAAATTCAGAGAAACCCTGGAATTAAAAATGGGCAATCCTGAGCCAAATCCTTATTTTGAGAAAACAAAGGTTTATAAAACTAGAATTTAAAAGGATAGGTGCAGAGACTCAATGGAAGCTGTTCTAACGAATGGAGTTGACTACGTTTTGTTGGTAGCAGGAATCCGTCTATAAAAATTACAGAAAAGATGGTCCTATATACCTAATACGTATGTATACATACTGCCATATCAAACGATTAATCATGACCCGAATCTATTATATTATAATTATATATAATTATAATATGAAAAATTCAGAGTTATTATGAATCCATTTCAATGGAAGTTGAAGGAAGAATCGAATATTCAATTATGAAATCATTCATTCCAGAGTTTGATAGATCTTTTGAAAAACTGATTAATCGGACGAGAATAAAGAGAGAGTCCCATTCTACATGTCAATACCGACAACAATGAAATTTATAGTAAGAGGAAAATCCGTCGACTTTTTAAATCGTGAGGGTTCAAGTCCCTCTATCCCCAATAAAAAGCCTATTTTACTTCCTAAGTATTTATCCTCTTCTTTTTTTTCATCAGTGGTTCAGTTCAAACAAAATTCACTATCTTTCTCATTCACTCTACTCTTTCACAAACGGATCCGAACTAAAATCCTTGGATCTTATCCCAATTTGGATAGAACCTGTACAAATGAACATATATGGGCAAAGAATCTCTATTATTGAATCATTCACAGTCCATATCATTATCCTTACACTTACTTGTCAAATTTTTTACTACTTTTTAGTCCCTTTAATTAACATAGACACAAGTACTCTACTAGGATGATGCACGGGAAATGGTCGGGATAGCTCAGTTGGTAGAGCAGAGGACTGAAAATCCTCGTGTCACCAGTTCAAATCTGGTTCCTGACACGTAAATAATGTATCGGATAGATATTCATACAAATTAATCGAGATAGATCGGGCGTTAATAGTCTAGAGCATGATACGTATTTACTCATCTAGATGTTACATATTTACTCATCTATTACATATATTTACTCATCTATTACATATTTACTCATCTAGATATATATATATATATATACCTCCCCTTGGGGGGATTGGTTACATATTTACTCATCTAGATGTATATATATATATACCTCCCCTTGGGGGGATTGGTAAAAAATATATGTATGGATGGTTATGGTAAAGAACAAAGTGAGATTATGCTCCCGTCTCTTTTTTCTTTCTTGTTTCTTCATACTGTGCTTTCTCTCATTCAAAAAGAATATTAAGTCTTCATCTATATTCAAAATAAAAATAAATAAGTAAAAGTAAAAAAAAACTTAAAAGTCGAGAGGAGTTAAAAGATAGCAATAGACAGAATGCACTTCAGACACAGTACAAATAAAATCCAATCCCTTTTCATTTCTTCATTTCATATTTTTGACATTTATTCCATTTCTTCACTCTTGCTTACGTTACTTTCCGAGGTCCATCTACATCTAAGTAAGTTATGTGCGCGGTACAAAGTTCATAGTGCAGAACTCTTTTGATTCATCCCATTGTTTCTGCTCATACGAAATGGATATGATCTATTCCAAATTTTGGAATATAAATGAAGTTTTTTTTAGGTTATCCATAATACGAATTAAAGTCCGGTTACTTTCTTTCATCTAGAACGGAACGTAAAAATATTCCTTCACTTGAAAGAAATCTGGAATCGTGTCATAGTCGTATTAAGTAAACATTAATTTCTTATCATTTAATGAGCATCTTGTATTTCATAGAAATTGGGGGTAATATAGTCCTTACGTAGGGGCCAACCTATCCAACTTTCCGGCATCAAAATACGTTTAAGGCGTGGATGATTATCATAAGAGATTCCCAACATATCATAAGATTCGCGTTCTTGAAAATCAGCACTTCTCCAAATCCAGAAAACAGACGGGATTCTAGGATTATTCCTTGGGGCAAATACTTTTATGCATACCTCTTCTGGTTTAGCTATACCATACTGTATTCTCGTAAGATGATACACACTGGCTAAAAATCCGCCTGGTGCTACATCATAGGCACACTGGGAGCGTAAATAATTGTAACCATATACATATGAAATGACAGCAATGGAATCCCAATCCTCGGTTTTTATTTGTAAAGTTTCTATTCCTCGGCAATCAAAGCCCAAAGATCTATGAACTAAATCATGGTTGACTAACCAATCAGATAAACGATCCTGCTGCATCTTCTTGATCTCTCCCACATTTGTATTTGTATGAGTATTTCAATTTACAATGAAATTTTTAAAGATTGACCCTTTCTTTCTTATTCTGCACAAAAGAACCTTACCTTGTCTGATTCACTAATTCATGGGGAGATACTGAACTTTTGGATTTGAAAAATGTTTCAGAAGGTATCTCTGAAGTAGATGGTGATTGATAGAGCAATTCTTGATCATAATTTCCAGTATGAGTACTGCGTCTAACACAAAACTTGTGATTGGTAGTAAAACATCGATTTTCCTGTTGAGACACAGTTCTATCTTCAAAGATTTCTCGAGATATTTTCTTACGAAGTTTCGTTATAGCATCTATAACCGCCTCTGGTTTAGGTGGGCAGCCCGGCAAATAGACATCGACAGGAATTAGCTTATCGACTCCACGAACAGTACTATAAGAATCAGTACTGAACATCCCTCCTGTAATAGTACAAGCTCCCATAGCAATGACATATTTTGGTTCAGGCATTTGCTCATATAATCTTACTAAAGAAGGAGCCATTTTCATTGTTACTGTGCCGGCTGTTAAAATTAGGTCTGCTTGTCTAGGACTCGATCTTGGTACCAATCCATAACGATCAAAGTCGAATCGCGAGCCTATTAATGAAGCAAATTCAATGAAACAACAACTGGTACCGTATAGAAGCGGCCATAAACTGGAAAGTCTTGACCAATTCGAAAGATCATTCAATGTAGTTGAAATAACTGAATTGGTAATTGTTTTGTCAACTAAGGGAAACTCAATCAAATTCATAACTGTCTCAATGTAATCTTTTCCTTCATTTTTATTTTGATTGTCTGAATATTCAGTTAAGACCATTCCAATGCTCCTTTTCGCCATGCATAAACTGAACCAACAATTGGGATAAGCACAAAAATTAAAGCTTCGATAAATACAGATACACCCAATACATCGAAACTCATTGCCCATGGATAAAGAAAGACCGTTTCAACATCAAAAACAACAAAAACTAGAGCAAACATGTAATAGCGGATTCGAAATTGTAACCAAGCATCCCCAATGGGTTCTATACCCGATTCATAACTAGAGAGCTTCTCTGGTCCTTCACTAACCGGGGCTAAAACTCCGGAAATTACAAATGCCAAGATAGGAATAACGCTTGATATTATTAGAAAGCCCAGAAAATATCATATTCGTGAAGCAGAAACATAAATGTACTCCTATTAATGTGGAATATGCTGAATTATTCGATTCGAATCGGAATTGTCAATTCATCCATAACTTCTTATCTTAGGCGAAACAAGAAATTGATTTTGATCAAATCAAACTGCATAGTTTAGAGTTTGTTTGCTGTGGGCATGTTTTGTTTAAAGATTCATCTAATGGAATCCCACTTACATTTTGGATTTCGATTCTATTTAGATATGGTGTAGACATAGGATGCTCTTACACAAACAAAACTCTCTCACTTTGTCTTGGGTTCTCTATCCTCTAGAAAAAGGTAATAAAATACTAAAATATCCTATGCCTATAACTATTCCTATGCCTATAACTATAATAAATATCAATACCCTATAATATAGTAAAGTAAATATCCTATAATTAAAATACTATGAATACTATATTCATTAGAATACTATGTTGATTATATATAATCAACATAATGAAATAATAATAATTTCATTTCCTTTTTTAAAACTTAAATTTTCAATAGTCATATGGGGTAAAATGTCTAGGGATTTCTAGCATATTCTATATTATTCGAAGTATTCCTTTTTCATTAAAATCTGGGTATAGGATCATTGCTTCTATTGATTTGATACGAATATGAATACATAATCTAATGCATCGAATGATTTTTTATCTTTTTCTGTCCTAGATTTCATTTCTATTTTTCTTAATTGATTCAATCCGTTGAATTGAGAGGTGACATATAACAACTTATATCTTTCTATACAAAAAATTGGAACTTGGAACCTGTACTATCCCACCTCCTCAGAAATAAATAAGAAGAATCGAGTTATTCATTAGAGTTAGAATGAAAGATTCATTCTATTTCGGACCAATCTCTAATACTAAACAAAGATTACGATTGGAATGAACCAAAATACTTGTTTGTTTTGTTAC